>NC_044911.1:27278962-27520992 GCF_001633185.2 Quercus lobata | reverse complement strand
GGACTCAAGCCTATGGGGAAACCAAGTACATAAAAGAAATCTTACAAGTTTTGGACAGAACCAAGGCCTTGCATGGTCCTCGGACTCAAGTCTATGGGGAAACCAAGTACATAAAAGAAATCTTACAAGTTTTGGACAGAACCAAGGCCTTGCATGGCATGGTCCTCGGACTCAAGCCTATGGGGAAACCAAGTACATAAAAGAAATCTTACAAGTTTTGGACAGAACCAAGGCCTTGCATGGTCCTCGGACTCAGAACCAGGCCTTGCATGGTCCTCGGACTCAAGCCTATGGGAAAACCAAGTACTATAAAAGAATTTATAAGTTTTGAAGAACCAAGGCCTTGCATGGCCACGGACTCAAGCTTTGGGGGAACCCAAGTACATAAAAGAAATCTTAGAAGTTTTGGACAGAACCAAGGCCTTGCATGGTCCTCGGACTCAAGCCTATGGGAAAACCAAGTACATAAAAGAAATCTTAGAAGTTTTGGACAGAACCAAGGCCTTGCATGGTCCTCGGACTCAAGCCTATGGGGAAACCAAGTACACAAAATAAAAACTGTTACTAGAGCATTAAAATCCATCCGAAGAGGATTCTCGTTAACAGTTGGGTCAGTCTTTAATTGCACGGGTTCCCCGGTCTACCCGCAGATCCCCAGTGCCAAAGGGGCTAATACGATACGGCACAGTATGTTGTCCCAAGGGCACGATCCAAGTCCATCGCTGCTTGGCTGCTCTCTCGGATATTCGTCTAGCGTGCATCACGCAGCGCTCAGCAGCTATCTCGGTTAGTTCCATAAATTCAATCTATTGAGGATTACCATTGTTATACTTGATAATATTTGCGAGTTTAAACTAATAAGGGTTTGTATTAAAGTGTTCTTCCGTCCAGAATATTGTTAAAGGCATGTTTAGACTTAATATTCAGACCCAAAGTGGTTGTTGCAAAAAAAAAAATAATAACATATGTATAAAGAAATAAACACATCTTTTATTAAGATAAAAGAACAGTACAGTGTACAATAAAAGCTGAAACCAGCTTACATTAGAGTTAACTGCGTAAGCAAAAGAAAAGCACAAAAGAGTAAAGATGATGCCGAGGAGATATCTCAGAGGAGAGGTTGGCTACTGTTCCAAGATGTCGTCTAAGGAAACTATTCCTCGACGCTTCTACATGCCCATAACTCAGGCAGCCAAAGAACCTGACCTCAGGCTAACACCATCTACAGCAAAGATGCAGGGAGCCGGAAGTTGGGAAGCCCCCGCAGAAATTTGCCTGCTACAAGGCAGACGGCGCTGATGGCGGAAATTCCTTCTTCGGGCATACCAAAAATCTGGCATGACCAGAACCTGCTTCGGATTTTGACTAAAAGAAGGAGAAACATCCTTTCCCCTCTCTCGAACTGAAATATTCTCTTGAGTCTACGCCTCCTTGGCCCGTACCTCACTATCTGGAATCTCAAGAAGACACGGCGCTTTTGTGGCGGAGAGAGCTCCTTTGCCCCAATCCTCGCCTCAAACATGATGTACTGAGAGAGGAGACTGAAGAATTCGTGCGAAGGTAAAGCAACTCTCTCTCCTATTTATTTAAAAGATGAGGTGATGGCATTTAATTCACGCAGCGTCCCAAGGAACGCTACAGACAAAATGTCTCCGGCTCGATTTCCAATGCCGTCTGCAACCCTGAGATTAAAGGAGCCTCGTGAAGACGCACCTCGAATACTGGGACGCCAAAAAGTACCGCGTGACCAAAGACTACGGAAATGCCTCTAAACCTGTGGGCCTAATAAATTCGCGGCCCAGGCCCGTTCTGCATGGAAGCCCACGGACTATGGCCCACACCAAGGAATAACCTTACCGAGGACAACTTCCTGCTCGGCAACTTATGAGACACCTGAGGAAAGACAGGTGCAAAAAGAAAAGGGGAGGGAATAAAGTTTTGGACAGAACCAAGGCCTTGTATGGTCCTCGGACTCAAGCCTATGGGGAAACCAAGTACAAAAAATTATTATTATTAAAGTTTTGGACAGAACCAAGGCCTTGTATGGTCCTCGGACTCAAGCCTATGGGGAAATCAAGTACAAAAAATTATTATTATTAAAGTTTTGGACAGAACCAAGGCCTTGTATGGTCCTCGGACTCAAGCCTATGGGGAAACCAAGTACAAAAAATTATTATTATTAAAGTTTTGGACAGAACCAAGGCCTTGTATGGTCCTCGGACTCAAGCCTATGGGGAAACCAAGTACAAAAATTATTATTATTAAAGTTTTGGACAGAACCAAGGCCTTGTATGGTCCTCGGACTCAAGCCTATGGGGAAACCAAGTACAAAACATTATTATTATTAAAGTTTTGGACAGAACCAAGGCCTTGTATGGTCCTCGGACTCAAGCCTATGGGGAAACCAAGTACAAAACATTATTATTATTAAAGTTTTGGACAGAACCAAGGCCTTGCATGGTCCTCGGACCCAAGCCAGGGGGGTAAGTATTACTTTTTATTGGTCTGCCTTATCATGCCAGGCACTTCCATTAAAGTTATGGCAACATCTTTTTATTATTAAGTATTTTGGTCTTAGTCGTCATTGATTTAGATGCTATATGATTGTGCCGAGCGGCGCTTACAAATTTATAAAAAACAAAGAGACAGAACATGCAAAGTGAAATAGAAACAAGTTTTATTAATATGAAAAATTATTACAATATACAAAGAGAGGCTTCAACCAGCCTATACAAAAGAGGGGCTGCCGAAGCAGTACTAACATCCACAGTACAGATAAGCAAACGGTCAAGCGCCTTTTTAAACTTGTCTTCAAGGTCCCTCCGATCTCTGCCTCATAGCTGCTCATACTAAGAGAAGAACTCACTTTAAAAATAAAAAAATAAATAAATAAATAAATAAAAAAAAAACGAAGAAGAAGGAAATAGTAAGGAAGAAATCAATGAAGAAGATGGAGGAGATGGATGAAGAAGATGGAGGACATGAGTAAGGAAGGAGGAGAAGAAGAGAGAAGAGATAAAAAGAAAGGAAATGAGCAAAAGAGGGAAAAGAGAAAGCACCAGAACGGAACTGGTGCTGGGAAGACTATAAGAAGAGGGCGGGGGAGGGCACCAGGGAGCAAAAGAGGGAGAAGCAGAAGCACTTAGCCCCTGCCTCAGCCCTGACTCCTAACACGCTGGTGCCATATTAGGTACGCTCGTGAGGAGCCGGGTGGTGCTGGTCTTGGTTGTTCTCGACTCAGTCACGCCGAGAATTCGACATGACGAGCCCCTGCTTCGGATTTTGGCTAAAAGAGAGGCGGGACAGATCTTAAGTCTGCGCCACCCTTGCCCTGACCGAGCCATTTCAAGTTTTGTCAGGATATGGTGTTTTGAGGAGGAGTGTGTTTCCTTCATCATTCGTTATGGAGGACGTGTACGGATATGATGTATAACAAACAGGCTAAGCAGACGCTAAAAGAGGCTACGGGTTTCAGATCTCAGAAGGAAGGGGAGGAGTCTGTACGAAAGTGATTGCCTCCTGCTTGCCTTCTTATAGGAAGAACCAAACAGAGGGAATTAAACGCATTCAAAGTTTCCAAAAGAATCTGAAGAAAAAGAGGCGTCCTTTCCGCTTCCCCACCTTATCAGATGAGCCGCCGGACATAAATGAGCCTCGTAAAGGGGATTTACTAAAGGCGTGTCTGGGATAGTCAATCGGCAGGAGCAGATCACGAGCAGATTAAACAGACTCCCTTGAAAAACGGCTAACTTCGTGGACAGGCGGAAAACCGCTCACATAAATGCGGGGTCAAATTAAATGGGCCATATTGAGGGCCCGGGTTTGCCAAAACCCTCCTTTCCAACCCGGAAGTCGGACAGAA
Organism: Quercus lobata; assembly: GCF_001633185.2. NCBI lineage: Eukaryota > Viridiplantae > Streptophyta > Magnoliopsida > Fagales > Fagaceae > Quercus > Quercus lobata. Next base: position 27,517,130 of record NC_044911.1, on the reverse strand, counting down.
AGATTTTGGGGGGCTATTGTGGGGCCCAACAATTTGTGGACCAGGCCCATTTATCCTTAGAGCGTCCGAAGGCCCAATCCGAGGAGAGCTGTGGCCCCAGCTCTACAACGCAGAGCACAAAACAATTTTTGGGAAGCAGCCGAGGACAGTTTAGTCCTCGGCAGATCCATAATCCCACCAGAATAAAGGGGCAAAACTGGTATAGGGACGAATTAGTAAGGAAATCCAGAATATCTTGGGGAAGTTATCCATACTACCCTTCTAGATAAGGCCCGACGCCTGACAGAGCCGTACTCTGCAGCTTTATCAAACCATCCCCAACAATTCCGGGATTGGACTGATGGGACAAATGTCAGTGTTCGTAAAGATTGACCCTACACGTGGATGAAGGGCAATGAATGCAAGCTAGTATAAAATAAGGAAGTAAGTAGATCTGGGGGAGGCCCTTTTTTCCACCTCCGAAAAAAGAGAGACGACATGGGGAAACATCTCAAGAACACCGAACTTCATGGAAGAAAGTCCGTCGTTGGGCAACCGAGAGAAGACCTCAACAGGTCCTCGGATCAACTCCGAGGAGCTCCATCCCACGGGGTACGACGCCTCAGGGCTTAAATGTTCATACCCAATCCCCTTTTTCTATGTAGATTCCTCTAAAGCCATGACCGGACAACGCCACTTAACCAACGGCTAGCTTCTCAAGCCCACTCTCTACAAATCATATTGTGAGGGATCTTTCGTACGCGAGCTCAACATCCTTATTGGGCCGCCAGAGAATTGTGTCCTTACAAACATAATAGTCAATTTATATAAACTACATTTTCTATCCTCTCCTTTTTCTCTTCAACCAAACAAAAAAGTTTTCCACTCTCCCACTTTTCCACTCCTCCCACCAAACACACATGAGGGAAAACCAAATCTTTTCTATTCTCCCACTTTTCCATCCTCACACTAATTTTCTATCATCTCACTTTTCCACTCCTCCAACCAAACGGACCCCTAGTGACACTGACAATATGAATATCCAGGGTTTTGTTATTGCTTGTGTGTACAGTGTACTAGGTAGCTTCTTGACATTGATACTAAAATGGATGCAAGTGGGTAGAAATGTGCCAATTAAAATAATATCCTAGGAAACACACAGTTATAATGAACTAAAAATGAAACCAAGTAATCCAGTGGGGTTGGCCAAGTGGTTGGGCACTTGGTCTCAAAGTGGTTGTCTTGGATTTGATTAGGAGCTCTCTAGTTCAAGTCCAGGCACTAGCACTTTGAAAAAACTTCATGGACCAGCAATTTACCTCGTTATGGGTCCACCTATCGTGAATGGTAATTAGTCTCTAGTTGAAAGTTTTGAGCAAACACGGTGAGAAACCAAAAAAAAAAAAAAAATGAAACCAAGTAACATTGTACATAAGCATGACTGATAGTTATGACGTCCTACCAAAATACTGTATATAATAATATATCTAATTGGCCAGTTAACCTTGTGCTTGATTTAAACATATTCTATAATTTCTTGCTTGCATGAATCTCTAGTCCTGCTTTTCAAATTTTCAAACAACTTACGTATACGTAGTCCTTTTTCCTTTTTTAAAAAAATTTGGGGACAAGTATGTACTACCTAATCCACAAAAGCCAAATTGACCATATGAATGCAATGACAGTGGGGATGAATATTCGATAAACCAGATCAGCTAGTAAAATTGACTTTTCAAAAGTGACCAAATATATTCTCTAGCTAACGCCTTTTCCCTATCCTCCATTCTCTTATTTTGTTCAGTTCCAAGGCAAATGAGGAGCAATATTACCAAACTTGCATCTTTAATTCTTACTCTTTCAATAGTAATATTGGAGGTGCATGGACGCAGATCTCTGCGGTACAAGTCTTCTGATGAATTAGTTTCAGATGGTGTTCATCAAGCCGATGAATCTTCTTCACTTTTGCTTCTCAAAGGAATGGATTCTGGTGAGGAGTGCGAGCAATTGTATGGCTTCTTGCCATGCTCAAATAGTATGTTTGGCCATATCTTCCTTATTGTAGTTTATGAATACTTGTTGTTCAAAGGAGAATCATTGGTGGCCGCTGGGGGCGAGCAGATATTCAAAATTCTGGGTCCTGGTATCTTTGGTGCGAGTGCCTTCCACGTCCTTGGTGCCCTTCCTGAGTCCTTAATTCTTCTTGGTATTCTATTTCTTTCTCACCCCTTCTTATTTTCTTTTTTCTTTTCTTTTCTTTTTTTTATATTTATTAACATTTTCAAGTTCATGTCAAGACACATTTCTCTCTTCTATTTTACATCTTTTTACTTTTGCCTATAAAATTTATAGTTTAATTAGGAAATCTCTCTTTCATCCAATACTTTTATGCAATGGAGATAGCTGATTCATGTTTTAAAATGGTCATGTGTCACTCTTGTGTTTCATTCTATACTCAGGATTGAAACCTTAATCCCTGCTAATTCACCCACCAGTTTAAATGAGTTTTAAATTGGTTTGCACTACATTTGATGTAAGTAATTATGGATAGTTCATAATTAATTTTTATTATCTTATTACCTTACTAATTATACATCTTTTAAATGTTATGTTTGTATTTAGCAAGCTGGCACGTTAGCATATATAGTTAGGTGTCGTGGACCGACCAGACTCTAGACTGGCCTAAAACTAGACCAACTAGTAGCTCATGTTACAAAATATTTGCGATTAACATGGTTTCCAATTTATAGGAAAGAAAATTATATTATTTTAGGCCTCATGAGCAACGCCAGCTTTCCATGTGAGCAACATTTTTGATTGTCTGATTTGTAATCTTGTCTCTTATTGAGCTTGCCACACACACACACACACACACAAAGGGTGATGCAGATAAATATTTGCCTGTAATTCACATGTTGATGATACTGTGATTACTTATCCACTTGCATTGTGCAAATCATAGTTATTGGTATAGTCTTAATCATGACTATTAAATAAATAAATGAATTTATTTATTTATTTTTGATAGGATATATTTATTTATTTATTTAATAGTCATGATTAAGACTTATACCAATATATATAAATAAATATATAAATATATATATATATATATATATATAAGTCTTATTATACTTGTAATAAAACCTATGAAGAGTAATAATAGAGATCTTAAAAGTCAATAGGTCTTTGAGAATCAAAACTAAACCGCTACACGCAACAAACTTTCACTAAAACCGACGATTCTTTTCATGATCTTTGAATTAAGATATTTCATCTCTCGCTGTATCAGCTTCGGGACTTTTGAACACGAAAGAAACTGCACAAGAGTACGTCTTCACCGGAGTTGGATTGTTGGCCGGGTCATCAATTTTCCTCTTGACAATTCTTTGGGGAACTTGTGTTATCGCCAGCAGCCAAGACTTTTCAAATAGCTCTCAGTTTTCTAATTCCACACAAACATCACGTCAAAGACTTCATACATTATTGACTGGTCTGCTCCTCCTTATTTATTTATTCATGTCATTTACTTCTCGTATTTAGGATTTAAAAGAATTTATAGGCTTTGATTGATTTTATGGGAAATTAAACAAATTTTATTAATTAACCAATTATGTATAATTTTATATAATTAGTTCAATTCCAGTTAATTATCATAGGTGAAAACTATTGGAAATATAACAGTGAATAAATAAGTTTGATTCAAGAATAATATCCCAAATGCTAGCTAAAATATAAATTTTGAATATTAGTTAATAAAGAGAAGAAATTGGGATAATCTCACAGTGTTATAGAATCACACAAAGAGCGTTGTCCTTAGAGGTTGATTCGTGTCATCTAGAGTAAAACTTTGTGTGACTAGTTTTCTTGGTCAAACAATCCTTTAAGATTAAACTATAACATCTACCTTTGTGATAGACGCACTTCCACTCACAAAGATTCAAGGACAACATTCTAATGCATTTTCTTAGAACAAATATAAATTACAAAAAAATATGTGGGAGGGAAAGAGAACAGAATTTGTGTATCTAGAAAATATAGGGCAAAAGAAATCTTGTTGGAAATTGTGTTTTGATGGGGTATTATATAAGCAACTAATGACAATAATAGTTGATGATGCACAAAAATCGTTAGTGACCTGATTGTCCTCGATCACTCCAATGAGTACCTAAAGAACAAGAAACCAAGAACCAAACAAAGAGCACCAATGGGGTACCAACCAAAAACCCTTTGAAGGCTAAGTCAGTAAATTAGAAATTTCTAAGAACTTTATAGCGAGAGAGCTAGGGATTTTCTGCATACCTGGGAGAAGAGGAGGTCTGATGCTTATATAATGGTAAGCAGTGAATCAAGATCCCTTGGATGTAGGGATTTTTCCTTGTAAGGAAGATCTAGAGTTAGGGTTTCCGAGATTTTAGGGTGTCTTTCAATACAAGGAAGATATGGGCATGTAGTAGGGTTTTGGGGCATGATGCGCAAGATATTTCCATATGAGGAACTACATGTGGAGACTACGTAAAGGATCGTGGAGCCCATCACCTTTATCCATCAACACGACCATCCGTTCTTCGGTATGCAAATGAGGAGACATCGAATCACTCGTTCGTTGGCTTCTATTCGTCGCATGTTCACCCATCTGAAACATTATCCCGATGGATCCTAAGGATAGCAAGGGGACGAGCTTGTGGTCAGAAAATGTATCCCATCCGTCGAGATAGCATAGATGGGACCGTCAGCCACTGTGAGTACTTGGCTAGACGAGTGAGAAGGGAGTTTGAAGTCTATTGGGGTCACTTAGGACGGACGAATAATAAAATTTACTGCCGCGCAAAAATACCCTTATCAGTTGCCTCCTACTCCGTAATCCTTCAGGGTAGCTGAAGGGTCGCGGAGCATATAGAATATTCTTGTCATTTAATGCTCCTCGTCTCGATAACCAATGTCATAAATGGGGGCAATAAAGTCTTTGCAACTTGTGGAATGACATGTGGCGTCTCATGATTGGTGGAAATGAAGCGTCGTGTTGCTTCGTTTTTTGTGGCCTTCCACCTTATAAGTATGCTTATACCCTCCGAGAGTTTACTTTCTTATTTTTACTAGAAAATTTCACTTAAAGCTCCTACTTTAATTACATCCATCCGTCTCTTTTGCTACTTCGTCACCATTGGCTTTCCCGCCGTCGTCTTTTTAAGGTAACCTCTCATTCGCACTTGCTTTACTTCCCGTTTTCCAATCATCTTCCCCTGGTCATCAGTCTAGTATTTAGTTTGTGTGAGTGACCGCCTAGTTTCTTACCCATCGCTTGTAGGTGAGAGAATGTCAGGAGGTAGTAAAGCGACAAGTGATCATGTCCTGTCTCTCCGTCTGGATGACAAAGATGCTCATTTGTCGAGAAATGTTCCTTTGACGGAGGAGTGGATGGGTTCCTTGAAAAGGGAGTCGTCGGCACATCTTTTAGAAGATGAGATGGAAGGAGAGGTAGACGAAGAGATAAACAAGGAAGAGGAAGAATATAAGGAATGGAGGACGGGGAGGAAGAAGACGGAGTAGAGGAGGAAGGAAAAGAAGAGGAAGAAGAGGAAAGAGTGGAAGCTAACTGGGGAGGAGAAGGGAAAGCCATGGCCACTGGCTCGTCGGGCAACGACTACAGGCCATTCATCCTTCCCAGCTACTAGTCAGTGAATGATTTCCTCTCCAAAATGTCAAAGAAGGTTTTTAACAATCTGTGTCCCCATTACCAGATTCCAGACGATGTCCCTATCAGGATGGCGGGCAAGAGGGAGAAGTGTTATTCTGGTCGAACCGCAGATGTCGTCTTTTATGAGGCCGTCTTAATGGTGGGGTTGAGGTTGCCCCTCACAAAACTGTACTGATGGTTAGCAAACCGTCTAGGCATGTCTATCTGCCAGATTTACCCAAATGCCTAGAGGATTTTCCTTGGGGCAAAGGTGTTATAAGGTTAGATAAGTGGAGGTCACTATCACCTTACACTCGATGAGTTTTTCTTTTGTTATAAACCCCAACAAATTGCAGTTTCGAAGGGATTTTTTAACTTCATTGTGTGCAAGCCGATGTTGAAATTGGTGATGGATGTCCCTAATTCCAATCGTGATTGGAAGAGCCAATATTTTTTATTCAAGGCTCGAATTGGGTGTGTAGACCTGATGAGTGGGATAGTATATGGGGACAAGTACGATAATACATGGGGTATTTTGAACAAGGCTGGTGAGTCATCGATTTTAGCATAATTCGTCTGTATCCCATTTCTTCATACTAACCTGTCAGGTTTCCTTTTTCGGTCCAGGCATGTCTGTCGATTAGTGAGGAGGAGTTTGAATTTTTACAACGCATCCTTGCCATCCCCCTTGTTCAGAGGAGCTGGAAGAGGTTGGTTACATTTGACAGCTTGCACGCTTTTGTGGCGAACCAAATCCAATGGATAAGGCAAGGAGGCTATACACTCAATCCCAATGACGTAAGTACTTATTCTCCATTCTCCTTTTAATGGTCCATCCCTCCTTAACTGATTCATTGATACTAACCTGTATATTTCTTTTCTCCCTTTTTAGAGATGGACTTAGGGACAAAAAGGGCTTTGGAGGTGAAGAAGGCTGCATCCCTTCAGCTTAAGGCTGGTAGCTCGTGGCCCCTGTTACTTAGACGAGTTAGAAGAGGAAGAACCAGGGCAATGGGGAGCGCCCATTAAAAAAGATCGTTAGCCAAACCGACACTTCAAGTTTGACGAGTCCTCAGGGTACTCCCAACCCTCCCTGTCACAATGTAGGCAAGGGTTTAATGACGGCTCACAGCCCATCATCAATGAGTTCGTCGCTCTAGCGGTCCCTCTTTTGGTGAAGGACAAGCAGCATGCTGTCCAAACGGCTTACTCCATCGTCAAGGATCTTGATCTCGAAAAATGCTCTGAGCACAAGACGGAGGCTCTAGGGGACTTCGGCCTTTTTGATTTGATAAGGGTGATTTATTCTAAGTCGCAATTTTACTCTGTCATGTATTGTAATTGTACTAACCGTCTGTCTTTACTATGCTTCTGTGAGGATATGAGTACTTCAAATTCGATGTGCCGCTAAGGAAGTCATCGTCAAGCGTTGAAGTGTCGTCTGGAAGAGGAGTCAGACCAACTAAAGAAGTACAAAGAAGGGACACGTACTCTTCATAGCAAAGTCAAAGCCTTGACGAAGCAGGTAAAGAAGCTCGATGGTGCTACCCATCGGGATAAGGAGCTGACTAAGGCTAATTCCATCTTGACGACTGGGGTGACTTCTCTCCGCAAGTCCATGGACAAGGCTAAAGCCGACGCTGTCGAGGAGTACAAGGACTCACATCCATTCTTCAACCTACTGGGATCTCAGTATGGTGAGGGCTTTTAGGACTTCAGAAAGCAAGCCGTTGTCCTCTTCCTTAACGTGGACATTTCTTCCATCCAGATTAAGCTCACTGTTCCACTGAACCCTAGAGTGGATGACGAGGTGGTTGACGTTGAGGACAGGGACGAGGATGTGCTTGAACATGTCGTGGCCCCTCAAGTGGTTCAAGGTGACGGTCCACCTCAGGCTAAAGAGGCAATGGGAGAGAGAGACAACGCTACCCCCACTACTTAAAAAAGAAAGCTTCTATGTTTACTTTTCTTTTCTTCTTCTTCTTTTTGTAATTTTAATTCTAATTTGAGAATATTATGGGTGCCCTTTTTATGCTCAAGTGACATTTTAACTTTATCTTGAAACAATCATCGGTTTTATTTTACACATGGTTGTACGGATGCCTTCACTACTATCGTTCATTTTATGTAAAATTTTTCCTTCTCAATCATTCGTCTACCCTTTAGATATGACCTATGAATTTCTTTGGATTTTTAGAACAACTATCGATGTCCTCAATGGTCCGTCCACCCCATGAATAGGACTTGGTAAATTTTAAGACCAGGACACCCGTCAATGCCCTTAATAGTCCATCTACCCCGTGGGTAGGACTTGGTAAATTTTAAGACCAAGGCACCCACCGCTGTCCTTGATGATCCATCCACCCAGTAGGTAGGACTTGATTACTTTTTCATCAAGGCACCCGTTGATGTCCTTGATGATCTATACATCCCGTAAGTAGGGCTTGATAAAATTTTTTTACCAAGGCACTCGTCAGTGCCCTTGAAGATTTGTCCATCTCATAGGTAGGACTTGATAAATTTTTTACCAAGGCACCCGTCAATGTCCTTGATAATCTGTCCATCCCATAAGTAGGACTTGATAAATTTTTTACCAAGGCACCCGTCAATGTCCTTGAAGATCTATCCATCTTGTAGATAGGACTTGATAATTTTTTTACCAAGGCACCTGTTGGTGTCCTTGATGATCTGTCCATCCCGTAGGTAGAACTTTGGGTTTTTATGACCAAGGCACCTGTCGATGTCCTTGGTGATCCATCCATCTCGTAGGTAGGACTTATGATTTTTTTTGTGACGAGGTACCCGTCAATATATTTGGTCATCCGTCCACCCCGTAGGTAAGACTTAGGATTTTTGTAGACAATTTCTTAAAAGGTAGATCCTTAACAAAAGGTACGAATAATGTAGATAATGTGTCTAATAATCCTCAAGATTCTTATTTCAATAATAAAAAAACATAATATCCTACTTTAACAATAAAAAAAGAAAAGCAATAACATAGTTTGTAGTTGTCCACTACTGGTAGTATTTTCGCAGGTGCTCGGTGTTCTATAGGTGATGGAGTATTTGCCTGTCAAGGGTCTCCAAGTAGTTGGTCCCTTTTCTATGGCTGCCAATGATCTTGTAGGGTCCTTCCCAATTGGGGCCTAACTTACCCTGCGTAGGGTTTTTGGTAGCTATCATCACCTTCTTTAGGACTAGGTCCCCGACTTGAAAAAGTCAAGGTTTGACCTTGATGTTATAGTGCTTTGCCATTTGGTCTTGATAACGCACGATCCGTTGTTCAGCCGTCACTTTAACTTCATCCAGAAGGTCTAATTGTAGGCGCATTCCCTCTTCGTTCCTTCTTTCTTCATGGTGGGATACCTTGTAGCTGGTCAATCCAACTTCTGCCTGGATGATGGCTTCACTTCCAAACGTAAGGCGAAAAGGTGTTTCGCCAGTAGGCGTGCGAGCCATTGCTCGGTATACCCGTAGCACACTTGGTAGTTCATCCGGCCATATACCATTTACCCCCTCGAGCTAAGTTTTGACCATCTTGAGTAAGAATTGGTTTGTAACCTCAACTTGACCATTGGTCTGAGGGCGGGCAGGGTAGGAATAGTGGTTTTTGATCCCCAACTGTTGGCAAAAGTCCCTCAATGCGTCGTTATCAAACTACTTTCCATTATTAAAGACGAAGACTCTAGGGATGCCAAAGCAGCAAATGATGCTTTTCCAGACGAAGCCTCAGACATTCTTCTCGGTAATAGTGGCCAAGGGTTCTGCCTTAACCCATTTAGTGAAATAGTCAATTTCTATGACGAGGAACTTGAGTTGTTGCATTGCCATAGGGAAGGGCCACATTTTGCTGAGCCCCCATTAAGAGAATGGCCAAGGAGCATTCATTGGGGTAAGTTGTTCCAATGGTTTCTGTATGATGTTATTGAAGTATTGGCATTTGTCGCACACCTTCAGGTAGGACTGAGTGTCCTTTTGCATAGTGGGCCAATAGTACCCTACTCGTATGAGTTTGTGAACCAATGATCATGTTCCCGAATGATTTCCACATACTTCCTCGTGGACTTCCCTCATGACGTGGTTTGTTTCGTCGAGGACCAAGCATCTTAGATACCGACGAGAGAAACCCCTTTTGTAAAGGATAACCCTAACTAGCACAAAACGTGACGACCACATCTTCAACCTTCAAGAAGCATTATGATCTTCCGGAAGCGTTCCATTCATGAGGTAAGAGACAATTGATGCGGTCCAATCGGCTCCCGTAGGGATCACCTGTACATCTATTTTGTCCATGGCAGTTGAGTATTAGACAAAGGACAGTACCTGTCTGGTGTTGACCATGTGTTCTGCAGATGCTGCTTTGGCTAGCTAGTCAACTTGCTCACTCTCTTCCCTCGGGATTTGCACAAATTTAGCCAAGAACTTCTAGCTTACCCTTTCTTTGACCATGCTTAGGTATTCCTTCATCTGTTCCCCATTGGCCTCGTAGTCACCGTTAATTTGTCTGATGATAACTTGCAAGTTACTATGTATGACTACAGATGAAGCCCCTGTCGCTTTAGTCAGGTCAAGGCCCGTGAAGACTGTTTCATATTCAACCTCATTGTTGGTTGTCGAAAACTAGAGACGGACCGCATAATCTATCAAATCTCCTTCTGGTGACTGCAGGATAACCCCGACTCCCCCAACGTGTTGGTTGGACGAGCCATTCGTCCGCACCATTCATGTCACCGATCTTTCGTCCTCATCTTCCTTTGCCGTGAATTTGGCAATGAAGTTGGCCAAGGCTTGGGAATTGATCGCAGTTCTTTGTCAGTACAGTATGTCGAACTCGCCGAATTCGATCGCCCATAAGACCAATCGTTTACCTGCCTCCGAATTGTTCATCGCCCTTTGTAATGGTTTGTCCGTCTGGACCACTATGGTGTGTGCTTGAAAGTACAGCCTGACCTTTTGGACAGCCGTGACCAAGGCAAAAGCCAACTTTTCCATAAGGGGGTATCTTCCCTCTACCCCTGAAGCGCTTAACTAGTATAGTAGATAGGTAGCTGCATGCGACTCTCTTCCTAAATGAGAGCTGAACTGATGATCGTTGGGGATACGACCAAGTAAAGGGAGAGCTTTTCATCGAGTTTAGACAGACTAGGTAGTGTTGGGGACGCAAGGTATGTCTTTAGCTCCTCGAATGCCTTCTAACATTCGTCGGTCCATTCGAAGGCTTTCTTCAGCATTTTGAAGAATGGTAGGCATTTTTCCATTGCCCTGAAGACGAACCTATTAAGAGTCGCAACCCTACCATTCAGATTTTGTACCTTCTTGAAGTTTTTCGAAGGTGTCATCCCCAATATGGCCTGAATTTTGTCAAGGTAGGACTTCACGCCTCGTTGTGATACCATAAAGCCCAGAAACTTTCTTGACGACACTCCAAATACACATTTGCGGGATTGAGCTTCATATTGTAGTGGCGTAGGGTTTCAAATGTTTCTCAAAGATCATTTAGGTGACGGTCCTCCTTCGCGATCTACACGAGCATGTCGTTCACGTACACCTCGACATTTTGCCCAATTTGCTAGACGAACATCCTATTCACAAGCCTCTGATACGTTTCCCCCGCATTCTTCAATCTGAATGGCATGACCTTATAGCAAAAGAGCCCTTAGCTCGTGACGAATGAAGTCTTTTCTTGGTCAACTTCGTCCAACCTGATCTAGTCGTAGCCGAAAAATGCATCCATGAAACTCAATAGCTGGTGCCCAACTGTTGAGTCGACAAGGACGTCAATACGTGGAAGTGGGCAACTATCCTTTGGGCAGGCTCTATTTAGGTCGGTGAAGTCTACACACACCCTCCATTTTCCATTCACCTTTTTTACCATCACTATGTTAGCCAACCAACCATTCTGGGTAATATACCTCCCTGATAAAGTCTGCTTCCAGTAACTTGCGGACTTTTTCTGCTATAGCCTTGTCTCTCTCTTGGGTAAAAACTCTCTTCTTCTATCTGACGGGAGGGAAGGATGAGAACACATTGAGCTTGTGAACCACAACGCTTGGATTGATTCCTGGCATGTCTTCAGTGAAGACGTCCTAATTATTCTTTAGGAAGAGGGCAAGCTTCTTGGGGACTGAAGGATCGGCCTGTGTACTGATACGGATGATTTGACCCGAGAAGTTGTTGTCCAAGGAGATTTCTTCTAAGTCTTCCATCGATTCTACTGTAACCCACTGCTCCTCGATGTTTAATGCTCATAGGCGATCATCCATCTCTAGCATAGTTATGTAGCATTTGCGATCTGCCATCAGGTCTCCACGTGATTCTCTAATCCCATACTCCGTTGGGAATTTCACTAGTAAGTGGTACGTAGACATCGCTACTCTCCATGAGTAGAGTGTAGGTCACCCGATGATGGTGTTGTAGGCAGAGGAGCAATCAACAACTAGGAAAGTGACCTCCTTAGTGAGCTGCTGAAGGTATGTCCTAATGGTCACCGGTAGGGTGATGGTTCCAATGGGGAAGACCTTGGTACTACCAAATTCAACTAGCGGTGTGTTCGAAGGCAGAAGATGCTTCTTGTCGATCCCATTGTCTTTCGAACTCCCATTGTCTACTAGCACCTGTTGAGTGTTGAAGTTTGCTATTGACAGGTTGATGACCAGGGCATCATCATAAGGGTGGTGGAGTAATCGGACATCCTCTTTTGTGAAGCTGATGGCCAGGTTGTTAACCCTAGTCATTTTAGGTGATTGGCCCGAAATCTGGACACTCTGCACCATCCACAAATATGTCTTCCTTTCCTTCTTAAAGGAGCTAGCCAATGTACTTCATCCTACGATCACCCTTATCTCTCCAAGTGGAGCCTTAGGTCTTTCTTCTACTCGTTGGTTAGGTTTGGGGTCCCTTAGCGGGTTTTCTTCACCCCTGACGAACCATTGTAACTTTCCTTGCTTGGTGAGGACTTCAATCTGTTGCTTTAGGTCATAACACTCAAAAGTGTCGTGCTCATGGTCCCAATGAAAGTGGTAGTACTTGTTTCTAGGCCTTTTGTTCGGGTTGCCCTTCAGCTTATCTGACCAAGTCAGCGCTGCGTCTTTCCTTATCTATATGAGGACTTGGTTAAATGGGATGTTTAGTGGCCTGAAGTTGACCGTCCTGCCGGATGAAGGTCTCGACCTCCTATCATCCCTTTGGTCATTCGTCTAGGCTGACTTCCTTCCTCTGTCCTGACGGTGATCCTCTTGCCTTTCCCTCTTCTTTGTCTTTCTCCCTCCGGCAATCATGGCATCCTCTGCATTCATGTATTTAGTAGCTTTGTACAACATGTCGACCATAGTCTTCGAGTCATTCTTATAGATGGAGAAAAGGAATTCTCCTTATTAAAGCCCATTGGTGAATGCAATGACTAAGACTTTGTCGTCAGCCTCGTTGATCAAAAAGGCCTCTTTGTTGAAACGACTCACGTATGATCTCAAGTTTCATCATCTCGTTGCTTGATGTTTAACAAGCTCACTGAAGACCTCTTATACCTCTACCTCCGATGAAGTGGGTGACAAAATGTCTGCTCAACTCCTTGAAGGTAGAGACGGTGTTGAGGGCTAGCCTGCTGAACTATATCCTTGCTGGTCCCTTAAGCATAGTGGGGAATACCCTGCACATGATCTCATTCGGAACTCCTTGTAGGTGCATAAGAGTCTTGAATGACTCTAGATGATCGAGTGGGTCCCATAAGCCATCATATGCTTCCACCTGCGGCATCCAAAACTTGGCTGGAAGGGGGAAAGAAGTTACCTATGCTGTAAAGGGCAAGTTAGTCCGCTAAACTAGCTCATCTAGGTTGGTGGATACCCGTCCCCTCATGGTGTTCATGGTCATGTCCATCTTTTCCTTCATCATTTGCATGTCATGCACCATGCTCATTGTGTTGCTCTCCAGTTCCGATGGATGATCAGTGTTGTTCGGCCCATCTCACCTGCTGGGGATATTGCTTTCCTCCTAATCTTCCCTCTCCCGCCAATCTCCTATCAGGAGATAACTGCCGTTTTGTTCTTTGTTGTCCCACTCGTCGTGCTGATCCTTGGGACGTCATTCGTTACTCTGGTTTGGCTGTTACTCTAGCTCCTAGTTGCGTTAGGTGAGCCGTTCAACTGCTGTCGCTAGGGTTTGCACCTGTCTCTCCAATGCGTTAGAGGGGTTTCCCGTCTCCTGGTTGATGGTAGCCATTGATTGCGTTTGGACCATGCAACTCTTTGTCTTAGAAGTGGTGATATGGCTAATCACTCGGTTCCCACAGACAGCGCCAACTAATGATGCACAAAAATCGTCAGTGAGCTGATTGTCCTCGATCGCTCTAATGGGTACCTGAAGAATAAGAAACCAAGAACCAAATAGAGAGCACCGGTGGGGTGCCAGCCAAAAACCCTCTGAAGGCTAAGTCAGTAAATGAGGAATCTCCAAGAACTCTATAGTGAGAAAGCTAGGGATTTTCTGTGTACCTGGGAAAAGAGGAGGCCCAATGCTTATATAGTGGTGAGCAGTGAATCAAGATCCCTTGGATGTAGGGACTTTTCCTTGTAAGGAAGATCTTGAGTTAGGGTTTCTGAGAATTTAGGGTGTCTTTCCATACGAGGAAGATATGGGTGTGTAGTAGGGTCTTTGGTCGTGATGCACAAGATATTTCCATATGAGGAACTACGCGTGGAGACTATGCAAAAGATTGTGGGGCCCATCACCTTTGTCCACCGGCATGTCCATCCATTTGTTAGTATGCAAATAAGGAGACATCGAATCACTCCTTCGTTGGCTTCTATCCGTTATGTGTTCACCTGTCTGAACATTGTCCTGACAGATCCTAAGGACAGCAAGGGGATGGGCTTATGGTTAGAAAACGTAACCCGTTCGTCGAGATGGCATAGATGGGACCGTCAACCCCTGTGAGCACTTGGCTAGACGGGTGAGAAGGGAGTTTGGAGTTTATTAGGGCTAGCCCACTAAAAAACAATCAAATGCCACATTGTTTTGAATTAATTTCCATTACTCTTTGTACACTGTACACACTAAGTTGGGTGCTTTTTGGGGTGGACAACTCTACACTTTCACTTAGAGTCACAAGTAACATAAGCAATATCATTGTGCGAATAGGAGTAAAACATAAACTTAGAGTGACAAATGAGAAAGGAGAGCAAAGCTATAAAACCATTTTCCCCTTTGGATTTCCTCACTTTAGATTTTATATTATAATTTTTTTTTTCCCTTTGAATACTCATTTTAAATGATAATTATAATTAATACACTATTATATCTTTTATTCTAGTCTCAAATACTATATATACATGTGTGTGTGCGTGCATGCATATGCATACATTTGTATAGGGACGGAGTCACGACTTGGAGTTTGGAGGGGGTAGCTTTGCTACTGGCTACACATAGTAGCTCTGGCCTCCAACTCTGCTACTTAATCGCTAATGAGTTTTATTTATTTATTTGTGTGTTTTTGATGTGTGTGTTGCTTCTAGGTAACGACAAAATTATTTCATTTAAAATTTTTTAAAGGGTCGAACTGATTATTTTGGATAAAATTGGTTAACTAAGCTTAATTGTTTTTAGTTTTACTAATGGTAAATTTGCTGTTGGCCTAATTTTTTTGGACTTGTATATTTTGTTTTAGATTTTAGATATATAAATTTTTTTTATGACCTTTAAAAATAAGAAAATGCTAGAGTTACAAACTTTTTTTACAAATTACTGATGTGGTGAGTGATTATTAGTAAGCTAAAAAATAATGTTAGTGGTAGGCCTCGATGCCAACCAATAAAATGATGTAGAAAATTTTGTGCTTGTAACATTACTCGTAAAAGAATCAATGATAATATTAAGAAGGCAAAGCCTAATTTTATATAACAAAATTGCTAAAATTAGTACCTATGTAATACTAATATTTTAAAAAAAATTTAGGAGGGACCATTGCCCCCCAAGGTCCAACTGTGCTTCCGTCCTTGCATATGTATAATTATATATACATATTGTCTCCCTTGAAATCAAATCCTGACTCTGTCACTGTGTATACATGATCATCACTGCAATTCCATGAGCTTGTTTTCACCTTGTACTATTTTCTCCTAATTGCAGGTTGTGGTATCAGTACAGATTTGGAGACATGTTACACTGCCAGGATTATGGCCCTCTCAATCATACCATTTATCATCGTCCAGTCTCTAAAGATATTTTCTTCATCTTCTGCGGAACGCATCGTTATCTTGATTGCTATTGTTGTTTCTACAGTATTCCTATTCCTATACTTCTCTTATCAGGTATTTCATTCATTATTAATCTCTGTTTTTAGTACTCGAGATTATATAAGTCTTATGTGAATTTTGATTGTCAAGGTACCGAGTGGGGCTATAAGTTAAGTCTCACATCATATAAGTATTAAGTTGGTCCATTTGGATTATATGAGCAATAATCCTTTTGAGATATAGTGCAAATGTACTGGCAAACTGTGAGGCATATTACTCATCTACACGTGCTTGCTTTTGGAGTTCTAATTGAATTAGGTGTATTCATTGCTGTTAAAACGTGTCATTTTATATATTTGTGTTTTAAAATAAGAATATGTTGGCTCAAAATATGAAAATATTAAAGTAAACTTTTTAGACAAAATGATCGAAATATCATTTGATCATTACACTTATATCACTTGTTTTGGTACACGTCTTTCATATTACATGTTTGGTCAATTAATCAATCAAGAAAAGTTGTTCTCATTTTAGGGAAAAAAAAAAAAAAAAGATAAAGTAAACGATATCCATGACATTTTTACAATAAATCTTTTTTTTTTAGGGAGTTTCAACCTATGGCGTCTGCTCCTGATGATAGTTATTTATCATCAGACCAAGACACCAATCAGTTTTTGGTATAGGCGGAGATTGAAACTAGTAGCAGCATGCAATTTATGATTTGTTGTGAAATATTGTAAAGATATTAAAATGATAATGTAACTGATATCATCTAGGGTGGTTCATATACAGATAAATTTTCTTAAATTTTATGTCAACACATTATTATTCATATGAATTTACTGAGTTTGCATGTTTTATTGTTTGGTTTTTTATAATTCTCAAATATATATACTCTTTTATACTTCTCAAATATATATATACTCTTAAATGTTTATAAAATTTTACAGATCTTCGAGCCTTGGATTCAGAAAAGAAGATTAGAATTTGTGAAACATAAAAATTTAATATTAAGCATTTTACAACATGTACAAAAACATGCCCTAGGAAATATCCTCACTGCCGATGGGGCACCAAATGTAAATGCGATAAAGAGGTCAGGTTTTGTAAGATACTCTAAACTATTTTACTTTGAAATCCTTCAGTTCAAATAGGTTTACGAGTTGACCAATAATTATGCATTATGTATTGCAGGCTATTTGAGGAGGTAGATCAAGATGGTGATAATATTATATCACCTTCTGATTTAAGAGAACTGCTTCTTGAAATAAACTTTACTGGAACATCTATTGATAAGGAGAAAGAAATTGGAAAAGTGATGAAAGAATTTGACCTTGATGGTGACCAAAAAATCACTATGGATGAATTCGTCACTGGCTTCACAAAATGGCTCGATGAGACAGAACATGCTATAGATAAGCAATATTTCTCAAAAAAGTCCTTAAAGGACGTATATCAGGTAAATTCCTCTTATTCTCGTGAGTTGTGACAAATTTCATAAATTCAAGTCTAAATTAAATAGAAATTTAGGGTCTATTTGAATTGAGGGAGAATAGAGAGGGAGTACGGAGGGGAGTAGAGTGTAGAGTTAGCTGAAAGCAAACTAATTTTGGGCCAATTCTTATTTACTCTACTCTACTCTTCTCTCTCTCCCTCTTTCTCAATCCAAACAAACCATTAATATATTGATATCCTCCAAGTATATATATCATTAAATCTCTAAGATGTGAAGTCTTTGTGGTTCTTCTGGGTTTCCATTTTCTTGTTTATTTCAGTTTTGTTTGCATAGGTTTTTGGACCTTGGCTTCTAAACAGAAGGAGAGAAAGAGAAATGACAAAAGACCTTATACAAGAAATATTAAGACATGTTCAAAGCAATGTTGTAGGAGGCCTTCTCAAAGAAGACGGCACACCGGATACACATAGTATTAAAAGGTCATTCCTCAATTCTATATTATATAATTTATTTATTTAAGTGCATTAAGGTATTATGATATTGGAATTTATTTTATCAATTTAAAAAAAAAAACATTCAAAATAATTAAAGGCAAGTAACACAAGACACAAAATTTAGGAATAAGACCTGAATTAATGTTGTCTACTCGTAGTTTGAAAAATATTACTTTACCGACTTGAGATTAGTTTTGGTATGAAGTCGTTGCCTACCTTATTATTTTCACTGTTAAAAATATGGGGAAAAAATTAAGAAAAAGAAGGAAATGAAGATCTAAAAGTGGTATTTATGAAAATTATGGAAGTTTTTATACTTTGGCTCAAGAACACTTAAAATTTTATAAAACAGTCAAATATCCCAATAAAATTTTGAGGGGGAAAAAACACAACCTATTGTAATACAAAGTAATTCTTGCAAAGCTATTTCTTCCAATTTCTTTCTATTTCATCTTTCTTACAAAAAAACCTATTGTACTCCGAGTCTTGGTTGAAGATGCGACAAAGCAGCATCGTGCCTATAAGTCTTATTCGATATGCTATATTTTACCTCTGGAGCAAACCTAAATGGATAGTAATCGACTAGCTTCTTCATCAGCATACATAATGACTAGCTTCTTCGACTTCCCATATAATGTATCAATTAATCCTTGTTGCACTATGATATCTTTGACAGTGACTTGTCAAAGATTAAAATTATTTTTCTCGTTTAAGAGCTCCACCCCAATGCCAATTTGTTTTGAAAAGCATGCAAAATAATTAAAGTCAAGTAACGCAAGTCTCAACTTTTAACATGCTTCGACAAACACTATTCCTACATCTGAGCAATGCCAATCAAAAATCCACTGTCAATAACAAGGATTACAAACATACTCAGAGAGTCTTACTAACTCTCACAAATAAAAACTAACTCAAAACCCCTAATGCACCAAAAGGTACTCTTACCCACATACAGAAGTGAAATTTTAATCTTTCAACTCTCTCACACGCTACAAGATTATACCATCGAACCCTTTAATCACTATTCGTTTGTACATAGGAAATACATTTTTAGTGGAAAATGAATGTAGCAGAACCTTTTTAATAATGAATGAGCATTTTTTCCACACCAAAAATATTAAAATATGTAACTAAGTCAAAGTAGGAAATCTCCAAATTGTTCCCCTTAATGGGCAGGACTTTAACATTTGGTGTGAGAAATGTCATTTTACAAACTACTTAGCGGTTATCATGTCCATCAGCGAAACCCATGAAACATCAGAAGCATGTTGGCTTGGTTGTAATGTAGGTGAGGCCCGAATTGTTGAACATGTAGTTCAAATCCTATAATTTAATGGAAAAGGGGAAAACGGAAAATAAAATGAAATTACTCTAGGGCCAAGTAAAATATTAGAGAAACCACAATATTATGTACTCTATGTATGTTGTTTAATTATCCAACGTGGATCTAATGTCAGTCATTCAAGGCCCATTTGATAAGAAATTTCTAGTAACGTTGTTTTTAAGTGTTGTAAAAATATGTATAGATGAAAAAATGTTGTGAAAATACATGTTGTAGTGGACGGATCATTATTTTAGTTAGTCATATGTTGCTTGTTCTCTACAATGAATTCAATGTTTTATAGGTTGTTTGAGAAAATGGAACACGACAGCAATAATTGCATATCGCAACATGAACTAAAAGAACTAATTGCGGATATCAAGTTTGGCAAGCTTCCTTTAGATGTGGAGGAAGCAGTTCTTAAATTGATTGAAGAACTTGACACTGATGGTGACCATCTGATTAATGAAGATGAATTTGTTTCTGGATTTGCTAAATGGCTTGGCACAACTGACAATCAGGATCCTTCTACAACTGAGTCTCAAGATGATATCTACCAAGTAAATCCACGGTTCACTTTTATACTTCATTTGGATTTCAAAAATGCAAAATTATGACTACTTAAGAAATTACAATCCTTTCTCAAGTAAATATAATAAGTTTCACTTCATTCCTCTCATTCTATATATGATTCTGTCAAAATTGATGAGAGATTGATTGATGCACAAAAGCATGAAAGAGAGAGCAAATAAACAAAGGTTTATGTGATTAGGCCAAATAATCTACATCCACGGTGAAAGCTCTTGATGGCTTGATATTTGATATTAAGCTCTTATGTTACAATGGAATCAATGTAGGATTTATATACTATAGAGCCCTAGACTAACTCTAGGCGAACTATAGACTAACTCAAAGTTAATTTGTTTGTTAGACAAGTACATGAACCTAAAATTGGTTTGATCTTCTTGGACCATAATGGAGGATGAATATTTATTCAAAAACTAATTTAATATGAATTTGGAAATGTTATGCAGAAAACTTGGGAAGCGACGGACAAGTTGGTGGATGAAAAGATAGGCAATGCAGTTGTTGACAACTCTTTACAGGCATGGTTCAAGGCTATGATGCTATTGGTGCTTGGCATTGCTCTATTAGCGATTTTAGCGGAACCTCTGATAGAGAGTGTTCAAAGTTTCTCTAAATCTGCAAGTATACCATCTTTCTTCATCTCATTTATTTTAGTCCCGTTGGCTACCAACACTAGAGCATCAGCATCAGCTATAAAGGAAGCTAGACGTAAGAAGTCAAGAACTACTTCTTTGACATTTTCTGAGGTTTGTTCTCTCCCTTCCATTATTTAAAGTTCATTTTAAGAAAAACTAAAATAAAAGTAAAAAATTTCATCGTACATTTATATCGTAAAATGATTCTTATATATTTTGTTCCTTGTCATTTTATATGTGTATCTCCTACTATTTGTATATTTGAATATTATTTGATAGTTTCTAATTTCTATTATATTTTAATATATTTATAATAATAGCTGAACAATTAAGATTAAAACATTAAATAGGTATGGTATATACAATAAAAATAATGATGATGATGATAATAATAATAATAATATATAAAAGTGTATTAATTGTAGAATGACTATATCTTAATTTCTTTTCTGGTCATTCTATTTTCGTATCTTGAAAGCTGTATATTTGAATTATTTGATAGATCATGTGTAGATTAATGACGTTAAATCTAGGTTTTTAAACATTGTTACTTCTCACTTTACCCTTTTTCTATTCGTGAAGACTTGCATTAAATGTTCTACTAAATTCTAAATTGTACCCTCTAAGGTTAGGATCATTTATTTTAAAATTTTTGGCTTCCATCCCTAATATTATATAGCATTTTGAATATGATACTTTCATTTGTACTAGTTGATGATGTCAATAAGTGTCAAATAAACATGCAATCTTTGTAGTTGGTCCTGTTAAAATATTCCGCATTGTTTTATATGAAAAAAAAATAACAATGTTTCTCAAAAATAAAAACAATTAACAATATTTACTGAATAAAAAAATTAAAAATTGCCGCTTCCAAATTAAATTTATTAGCTTGTTAATTTACTATTGCAGATTTATGGTGGAGTATTCATGAACAACATTCTTGGCTTTTCAGTTCTTTTAATCCTAATATATGTGCGTGAATTGACTTGGGAATTCTCTGCTGAAATGCTGGTAGTTCTTCTTGTTTGCGCTACAATGGGCCTTATCGCGAGCTTTCGCTCTACCTTCCCCATTTGGACATCATTCTTGGCGTACCTTCTATATCCATTATCTTTGCTCCTAGTTTATTTTTTCAATGATGTTCTCAATTATACTTAATTAAGGGACAAATATGCTTCTTCCTTTTTTGAATTTTTTGGCCCAAGGTTTAAAACTTACCAAATGCATGAGATTAAGATTACAACGAGAATCTCCCCCCACCCCCCCCCCCACCCAAAAAAAAAAAAAAAAAAAAGATGTAGTTACAACTCACGTATAGATGCACGAGAAAGATTATTTTTCTTTGCATTCATTTTTAAATAAATTTTTGCAATCAATTAGCAATTATGCACATTATTATTTTTGTTGATGTAGTTGATTCTTGATAGTATGGTCTGGCTCGATTCGATCCGATTGATGCTTGAAACGATGAAAATAATAATAATATTGCACATATCCATGTCATGTGGTGCCCAACACGTGCATACACTTTCAAAGCGTCCGTGAAACCAAAACCAAGACTTTTTTAGGCTCCTGGCCAAGATAAGTAGGAACTCAATACAGGAAGCAAACCCATCATTTAGGGCCAGTTTTGAATTAAAGGGGGAGGGAGGGGACAAATTGACCATTTCTTAACCAATGATTGCTATGTTGCCAAACAAAGGCTTGGCTCTATTTGATTATTTCTAGTTCCACGGTTGAATTACATCAACTCCAAAGATAATATATTTAAATTTTAAGCACAGATTTGGTTGCCAATTTTAGAAAATTCACAAGTTTAAACAGTAAATTAAAAAATAAGTATAATTTTAACTATTTCTTGATAAATACGTAATGTATTAAATAAGTAGAATTTGTACTATGGACTTACCAGTTGATCTCAAGGTGGAACCAGAATCCAAAATCCAAAATTATGGCAAAGCTATGGCGGAAATTCCTTGAACTTGTTCAACAAAACTAATATGATGAACCTTCCAAAGATACAATTATATCGCAAGTTTCAAGGTCAGCATAAAACAAGTATCATCTAAAAACCCATAAACAAGAAACATTAGGTCTAAAATGTCTATTCGGTATGCATCTTCACTCTTATGTGGACGTAACAATAAAATCTCAGCGAAAGTTTTGTTCATATAATAAAAAACAAAAAAGTTAAGTACGTCTACACAATATGAATCTCAATTCTTTTTTCTTTTTCTTTTTTTTTTTGAGAAATCCAACCTCACTCTGATTTTTATTGAACTTCAGACAGAAAATCAAAAACTACAAAATGAGAAACTTCTAGTGGAACATCCTCTACCCAGACAAGCAAGGGAAAGAAAAGCCTATCTCTCTGTGCTAAAGCATGAGCAACGACATTGCCTTGCCCCCTGACGTGAAAGAAGGTGTGGGTTACAAAAGAACCTGAAATAGACATTATGTCTTTTTCAATATAACCTACACTAGAAATGGTAGAGTTTCCTTCTTGTAGAGCTCTTATAGTGACCTCCGAATTGCCTTCAAAAATACTTTGCCAGAAGCCCAACTCAGCTGCGAACAACATGGCCCGACGTGCTGCCAAAAATTCCAAGGTCTCTACTGACGCCAGTTGGTGGATTTTTTCTGCTATAGCAGCCATAACTCTGCCATCTTGATTCCGAACCACAATCCCAATGCCTGCCTTATAAAGTTGTAATTTACAACTATGTGTTTTAGTGGCTTTATTCTGTGCCAAATTTGATTGTAATTTCATTCAATCTATTGTATCTTGTATTTATTGTGGAATTTAATTGTAACGGTTGTGTGATAGAGAGAGAGAGTGTGTGAAGACTCAAGCTATTAAAGACAAAAGGGTTTTCGTGGATAGCTCGCGACTAAGCATCTCGCGAAATAATGCATGTGCTCTGCACATGACTGGAATGCGAAAAGTCAGAACAGATGGAGACAGCTGTGTTTCGCGAGTATATCGCAGGTAAGGCCTTCCCGTGAAACACTCGCGAGACATTTTATTCTACCAGTCTGTACTATCTCATACACACTTTTTGTACCCACACTATATATACCCTTATTATCCACAGTTGTTGAGGAGAGCTTCTGAGAGAAAACCCTAGCCAAAAACCTTGAGAGTTAGAGATTGCTATACCCACATATCTCTACACATTTCCTCAACTCCTACCTCTCCATTTCTATATCATTAAGAGGTTGATAGCCCAAACACTCACCACACCCTTTCAGAGTGTCAAGTGAGAATTTGGTCCTGCTGGGAAGTTTTGGAAGAAGCCAAGGATGGCAGATGCAACATGGTGCTTGTTATGGGATCCAGAGAGCTAAACAAGACACGGTTCCGAGTAGCCTTGTTAGAGTAGGAGCTTGGAGGGTTTAGGTACATCGGGTAGATTAGGCTTGGAGGGTCTCTTGCTAACCCATGTATCCCAACTGATTGTCTAGTGGATCGATTACCTCTTGGAGGGCAGTGGAGATATTTTTCGCCGAGTTCTTCGATTTCCTCTTTGATAACACATCGGCGTGTTATCTTGTGTTTGCATCTCTCTTCCCTTAATCTTTTCCATTTAATTTATGCTGTGGGTGTGATTTTATTTGGTTTAGATTATGTTATCAATCATGTTTTAGCTTATTTACATTTTCCGCGCATACATTGTTTGTTGATAAGCTTGAATTGGTAATTTGTAATTTGGGAGTCTAAATGTTCAAGGGTGTTTTACACACATTTTGAACATTCATGCCTCATTCGATTCCTTAAACATAGCCCCATCAGAGTTTACCCTAACTACATTAGGACCCGGAGGAGACTATCTAACCCGAGGATTTGCTCTACTCCATTGTTGATTCTGCAGATTTTGAACTCGAGGTTTTTGCTGAAACTCAACTAGCGTATTACCTGCTGCTTCCAGTATTTTATCGGTTGGCAAACTAGGCTCATTGCATCGTATCTTGTTTCATCTACACCACACTAACCAAGCAACCATAGCGAAGAGCTCAAGTTGGCGAGGTTCCTGATCAATCAAATCTATCAGTTTAGTAACTAAATGAACCTAAGGATGGTCTTTTCAAACCCAGCCGAGGAATGGTTCCTAAATGGCATGCAGCTCCACACAGCCCCACAAAGCATGGACTGTGTCTTCCTGATGACTTAAGCAGAAACTACATGTCGAGTCATTCAGCACCTTTCTTTTCTACAGATTTTTCCTTATAGGTAATGCCTTAGAACACGCTCGCCACAAAAAAACTTTTACTTTATTCGGGGCTTCAATCCTTCACAATCGATTCTAGAAGTTTTTTGAGGGGTTTACATCAAAGCTTGAGGCTCTATTTCTTCTATCCAGCTCCAACAACAACTGATACCCTATTTTAACTGAGTACTTACCATCTCTACTTCTTGGCCAAACCAAGAAATCCTTCTGCCTCCACTCAAGCAGCAATGCGATCTCAAGCTCATCCCATAGTTAGGATAAAAGGACCGAGAAAGTTTGCCCCTTTTGTGGATGCGACCTTCTTTCTTGCTGACTTTGTTGGATTTCCGCGAGCTATCATGGCAATTTCTGGCAGCACCCTGTCTGTTTCAAACCATACACGCACTTTGGTACCTGGACGTGTAATGAGCTGTGAAAAGAGTCAACCCTCTTTCCGGAAGACGGATTGCATTACTGGACGGACCAGCACCATTGTTTCCATGCGCGGGAAGCGGATTTGCTCAATTTTCTAAGTATCCCACAACCCTGTATCTGGATTAATCAACTCAACCACTTGTAAATCCTCTAAGAAACCAGCACGAGGCGAGACAACTTTTGTTAGGAAAGCTCCTAGAATCCAATTATCCTTGTAAACTCGGATACTCAAACCATCCCCCACTCTCCATAACAAGCCATCTGACACCACAAATCGTGCCTTCAATATACTCTTCTAGGCATATGAACCCGAAGAGGCAGAGGCATCCAAAATCGAGCCATGTGGAAAATATTTGGCCTTGAAAACACGAAAAAAGAGAGAGGATTGATCAGTCATCAACCTCCAAACCTGTTTGGCCAACATTGCCTCATTAAATTTTTGTAAGTCTTTAAACCCTAATCCCCCAAAAGATTTAGATTGACAAAGAACCTCCCAATTCTTCCAATGGATCTTTCGTTGTTCACCCCATTGCCCCCACCAAAACTTCCGTATCATTATTTCAATCTCATGACATAGGCTTATAGGCAATCTAAAGCAACTCATGGCAAAGGTCGAGATGGCTTGTACTACATCTTTAAGTAATACTTCTCTCCCTGCTTGTGAAAGTAGTTGCTCTTTCCACCCTTGCAACTTGTTCCACACTTACTCTTTTATGTAATTTAGGCTTGCCCTTTTGTTCCTCCCCACCACCGAAGGTAAACCAAGATATTTTTCATACTCCTTAATTTCTGGAATGCCTAGGAAGTTTGAGATTTCCCCTTTCTCTCCATTAAAACTGCTTTGCTAAAAAAGATTGTAGTTTTTTCCCAATTTATCTGTTGACCCAAGGCTTGCTCATAGAGAGCTACTATGTCATGGATAAACTGTAGATCACCCATGGTTACTCGGCAAAAGATCAAGCTATCGTCCATAAAGAATAGGTGGTTGATCCGTGGCCCCTCTCTACACAAAGAAAAACTACGAATCCAGTCTTCCCTAGCTGCCTTTTGGAGTAACTGATTCAGCCCTTCCGAGCAAAGGAGAAATAGATAGGGGGAGAGAAATTCCCCTTGTCTAATTCCTTTCGATGGGTGGATATCGCCTTTTGGCTCCCCATTAATCAACATAGAATAAGAGACCGAGCTAATGCATCCCATTATAAGTGTAATCCACTTTGGGCTAAACCCCATTTTCTCCATGACTTTTTCAGGAAGCTTCACTCCACTCTATCATATGCTTTACTCATGTCCAATTTCAATGTCATAAAGCCCATCTTCCTTGATTTCTAGATCTTCATGTGATGGAGTGTCTCAAAAGCCACAAGTATGTTATCCAAGATGGCCTTATTTAACTGAAATGCACTTTGGGACTCCGAAATTAAGTTGGACAGCACTTGTTTCAGCCTGTTTGAAACTACTTTGGACACAAGTTTATACAATATATTGCATAGAGAAATAGGGCGATATTCAAATACTCAAATTGAGCTTTTTACCTTTGGTATTAATATGATGAATGTGTGGTTTAAAGAGGAGGGAAAGGAAACTGTATTCGGGTAATGCAACACGGATTGGGAGACATCATTCCCTACTTCTTGCCAATACTTTTGAAAAAATAGCGACGGCAAACCATTGGGTCCTAGAGCTTTAAGCAGTTCCATTTGCTTCAATGCCCGTTCAACCTCCTCCCTAATATACTTGGCCTCAAGCCAAGCATTCACCTCTTCAGTAATAGTACTTGGGATGTCAACCACGGCAGCATCAAGGTTGCCGGGTTAAGATGACGTGAATAGTGCCTGATAATAATTAATGAAGGTATTTGAGATACTTTCTTCATCGAAACATACAACTCCTTCAGAATTTTCGATTTTGACAATCTTGTTCCTACGGTATCAATGTGTGGCTCTACTGTGGAAGAACATAGTATTTTTATCGCCCTCTAGC
This sequence comes from Quercus lobata, assembly GCF_001633185.2. NCBI lineage: Eukaryota > Viridiplantae > Streptophyta > Magnoliopsida > Fagales > Fagaceae > Quercus > Quercus lobata. The sequence goes on along the minus strand of NC_044911.1, from coordinate 27,490,131 downwards.
AACCATGGGCCCTTAACTGCTGTTTCCACATTTGTTCTTCCTTAACCAACAGGCCCGTGAGTTCCCTTTTCGTTCTATTCAACCAATTTGTGCTCCCACCATTGATGGCTACTTCCTCAGCTTCTTTTAGTTGTTTTCTTTTTTCTGTTAGTTGTTTGAGAACGTTGCCAAAAGCTGATCGACTCCACCACTTCAATTTTGTTTGGCATCTTAATATTTTTCCTTCCATTCACTCCATCGGGTCTCCTGGTACCTTACTTGTCCAAGCCGATTCAACCACCCCATGGCACCCTTCATCCTCCATCCACATCTTTTCAAACCTCCGAGGTCTATGGTTCTTCTTTGGCATCCCTTCGGGTAATTTTACAATGGGCTTGTGATCTGAGGTTCCACATTCAAGATGTAAGACTTTCGTAGCTGGGAATTTTTCCAACCAACTTGTCGTCGCCACTGCCCGGTCCAATCATTCTCATACTGAATAACCCCTCGGATGTCCCCTGTACCAGGTTAACGAACTCCCCACAAATCCCAGGTCTTGAAGTCCGCATTCATCCAAGATGTCCCTGAACTCCTACATCTGCCTTTCTGGCCTAGGCCTTCCTCCCCACTTTTCATGCACATGAGTAATCTCATTGAAATCCCTAGCACAGACCCATGGCATTGAATATCTTGAGTTTAACCTTCTCAAAGCAGTCCATGACACATGATGATTTTTCATCTCCAGCTCCCCATAAAATCCTGTAAATCTCCATTCATCCTCCTTTCCTTGATTAATGATTGTATCAATGTGGTTTAGTGAATACATGTCCACTGACAAATCAATATCATGCTTCCAAAAAATTGCCAAACCCCCCACCTCTAGTGACCCTTGATACCTCCAACACGCCTCCATATTTTATCCACGTCTTAATATATTCTAGCCTTGTTTTATCCAGCCATGTTTCGGCAATGAACACAATCGAGGGATCTTGTGCCCGTATAAAATCCACGAGCTCTTGCTCTGTCTGTAGGTTCCTAGGCTCCCAATAGTTCCAGATTAAGAGACTAATTGGCTTTGGCAAGGCTATTTAACAGCCTCCACCATAACATTGATCTTACTTTTGTCATTGTTTGAGCCCACCCTCCTCTTCTTTAATACCTTCACCCCACTTATCTCTTCATAATTTCTCTTTGCCAAAATTGGTCCATACATCACCAAGTCCTCATCGTTTCCTTCTCTGGTGATCTTTTTCCATTTTTTCCCCACATAGACATGGCTAGATGTTTCCACGGGGTTCAACAAAGAAGAAACTTTAGGCACTGTAGAAGTCTCGTGCCCACTCTTTTTTTTTTTAATCCTTGGTCACGTGACTTTGATTGTATTTTAGGAATAGTGGGATTCTCATCAAGTACATCCTGGCAAGAAATCCACCTTCAGTCCATAGGTAACGTAATCAATGCCATCAAATCTCCGTAAATTACAATTAGGCTGCATTTGGTTCGCGTAAAAGCATTTCCGGAAAATATTTCATTTTCCGAAAATGCTATTTTCCGGAAAGGAAAATGTATTCAGGTGTTTAGCTGTGTCGGAATTCGTTTTACGGAAAATCAATTCTGGTGTTTGGTTCGTACAAACATTTTACAAAAAATGACTTCCTTTTACAGCACCAACATTATCAAGTTCACAGCACCAACATTTCCCAACATTATTCTTCAACATCACAGCAAAATTCTACACAAAACAGGGGTTCCATCACAGCAAAATCACAATACCAAGTTCTACACATTGATCCCCTTAAACATCCATGAACACAGTTTAAATAAAAAATGGATAATTAAAAAAAAAAATATATATATATATATATAAAATGCACATCGAATCCGATGTGCATGTGGATCGGACTTGTGTGTTTTACGGAGGTGGGGGTTCGATGACAGTGCATCGGCGGTGAGGTGATGTGTGGATCGGAGCTCAAATCGGTCAAAGGTGGAAGGAAAAGTCACCGTGGGTCTTCCTAAAGCTCGGTGATCGAACTACCGTGAAGGATCGGCGGTGAGGTGAGCTCGGCGTGACCGAAGTGGGATGAAATCGGCGTTTGCTTCGTAGTGGTGGATCGGCGTTTGCTTCGTGACGAAATCGGCGTTCGGTTCGACGCTGATTGGCATTTGGGACGCTCGCTGATCGGCGTTTGGTTCGCTGATCGGCGTTTGGTTCGCTTTGTGATCGGCGCTGATCATTCTTTCTCTGGCTCGCTCTCTCTTTTGTTCGCTGAGTTCTTTCTTTCTGTGGCTCTCTCTCTCTCTCTGATCTGGGCTCTCTCCTCTCTCTCTCTCTCTCTCTCTCTCTCTCTCTTTTTCCAGAAGTGATTTGAAGTGAAAATGAGGGGAGTAAATGATTTCCGGGTCAAAGGTGAAAATAGTGGTCAACTGGAAGTCATTTTCCGGAAAATGATATTTTTCGTGACAGCCAAACACTCCGGTTTTACGGAAAATGATTTCCGAAAACAGTTTTCACCCAATTCAAACACACCCTTAGTCTCAACAATCCTATTTTCCAGCACGTCTTCCTTATTTACATTGATGTCATTGCGGTTAAATTTTTTGAAACCGGTTTTGCATTTATTTCCCCCCCCCCCTGATTTTTGTGCTTTCCATATTGAATATTTGACCTGACGGCCTTTGAATTCCTCAGCTCCTCTCCGGCATCGGAAAGACCCCACCGCTGTCTTGCTTCTCCTCAGGAGCTTTCTTCTTTCTGGCTTCATAAAAACCAGGCACCTTGACCACTGAATTTCGAAACATCGCAGTCGGACCTGCACATATCCATGGACCATATTCTTGATCGTCTTTTGTAAGAGTTCCATCACTCTCTATCCAGTGATCACAATCTTTATCCACATGATTCAAGCAACCACACCAGATATTTGGTAACCTTTCATACTTGAAAGTAACCCAATTTTCAGTCCCATCCTCCATTGAAATAATACGACCCCGACATAGTGGTAAAGAAACATCCACTGATACCCGAATCCGTAAAAAACTTCCTCTCTCTACTTCCGAGTCCTTCGGTGATCTGCCTACAACTCCTACAACCTCACATATTTCTTTAGCAACATCCCATTTCATAAAGCACGCAGGAAGATCATGAACTTGGACCCATAACGAGACTTCGTCAAAAACTAGCTCCTTAATCGGTGTTGTTTTTTCATACCTCTGTAAAATCATGACGTGTTTATCGAAGCTCCATGGCTCGCTTGCTAAAATCTTCTCAACCTCTTCATCCTCCTCGAACAAAAATAGCACTACATGGTCTTCCGTACTTCTGGCTTCAAATCCATTTCGAGCCCACTGTGGCTCAAAGTTCTAATAATGGATTCTGTATTCAAAACTCATTTCGTAAGGAACTTTGCAGCAATGATGAACTCCTTGGATCCCCTCTCCTTCGTCAGGTGGAACCCCCCACCCTCTCTGTCATTCAAGGACAACTTACTCCAGTGCTTTGCTAGACTATCCATCGCCGTTTAAGAGATAACCAACCTCTCTTGTATTTTGCGATAGAGTACAAATTCTAAACCTATCCTCTCGTGTTTCCCTTAAACCCTAAAAAAAGTGAACCACAAACCCTACAGGTAACAATGTTACCTTAGGGACCCAAGCCTTACTAGAAGGGACAAACTATTCTACTGCCTAAGAGAAGCTAGGAGCACCTAGACTTTCTTAGCGACCAGAGAAACTCTTAGATAGTAAATAGATACACTTGTCAAAGTCGGTGATTTTAGTTTATAATTTCGTATTTATGTTACTAATTTTTTTTTCCTGCATGATTTACCTGTCGAATTTCTATACCAATCTCAATTCTTAAATGTGCATATATAATATGCAAATAGACAAATTAATAATATAAAGTGAAAAAATGGAGGTGGAGTCAAGTTTCCTCTTTTAGCAACTAACCAACCATGCCCATCATGAATGATGATTCAAATGTATAAAAAATGGTAGCTAAATATGTATGATATCATTAATAATGTACTAGGTGATAATTACTAGTTAAGGTTCGGGTTGCCATTTATTATATGAATTAAGTATGACCAAGATTTATTGAAAATACAATATGAGTTAGTGTACATATGTCATATGTGTGTTTGATCACGACAACGAAAATGGAACAACGGAGTTCGAAAACAGTCATATCTACATTATTTGAATCACACTTCTACAGCAGTGACAAATAAAAGGATTGCTTCAAAAAGTTGTTTCACCACAATCAAAATGGAAATTTGAAAACAATAAATTGAGAAAACATATGTGAAATAGGGAGGGAAAGAGATACCCAATAAACACAGGACTGTTATCCTCCAATAAAACCTTCAACAAATGCAAAGACACAATTCTCTCTCCTTCCTGAAGAGCAATGGAGAATAACTTGGATAGCTCTGTGAACATCAAGAATGCATCAGTTAGTCACATCACACTAGCAGAGATTTGAGGCAAGGTGATCCACTTTCACCTTATCTGTTTTTGATATGTGCTATGGGGATCCAAGTTTTGCTTAACAAAGCCGAGTCAGATTGTCTGCTTAGAGGTGTCTCAATTTGCAGAAATGGTCCTCAGGTTTCTCACCTCTTTTTTGCTTATGATAGTGTGCCAAGCAAAAGAATCTGAATGTCGGGTAATTCTTGATATCTTATCTATTTATGAAAAGGGGTCTGGCCAAAAAATAAATCGAGACAAAACTAATATATTTTTTAGTGTTAATATCCTTCCTAATCTTCAATCTAGTATTCAAATGTTATTCGGTGTTCCCTCAATCAGACAATATGAAAAGTATTTGGATCTTCCAGCTTTTGTGGGTAGAGCAAAGAAAAAATGTTTTGTCTATATTAAAGAACAGATATGGAAAAACTTCTTTCTCGGGCTAGTAGAAAGGTCCTTATAAAATCAATTATCCAAGCTATTCCAACCTATTCTATGAGTTGTTTCAAACTTCCCAAAGGTTTTTAATCAAAGATATAGAGATCATGATCTGAAAATTTTGGTGGGGCTACAATAGTGATACTAGAAAGGTCCATTGGGTGAAATGGGAGCGTTTATGTGAAGCAAAGGAGGTGGGAGGAATGGGATTTAAGAAGATTGAGAAGTTTAATCAGGCTCTATGCTAAGCAAGTTTGGTGAATGATCAATAATCTGGACTCTCTCTGTCATTAGGTCTTCAAAGCTAGATTTTCTTCTTTTTTTTTTTTTCGAATTGCTCAATTCTTGAAGCAAATGACTCGAGTGCTAGTTCTTATGCATGGAAGAGCATACTTAGTGCTAGAGATGTAGTTAAATAAGGAATGGTTTGGTGAATTAGGGATGGTGCTTCTGTCAGTATAAAGGAAGATAAATGGCTTCTTGATCAATGCTATAGATCGGTCATTTCTCCTCTCCCTAAAATTCAGCCCGATGCTAAGGTAAGTAGTCTCATTGATTCTGTCTCGTGTGATTGGAGAGCTGATGTAATCCACCAACTTTTCTTACCACATGAAGCCAAGATCATTTTAAGTATTCCTTTGAGCATCAGACTTCCTTGTGATCGTCTAATCTGGTCTAAAACTCCTTCCAGTATGTTCACTACTTGAAGTGCCTATTAGTTGTTGGCCTGTCATGCTTCGGTCAACAACCCCAGTAGCTCAAATCCAAACCCCCAGAAGTCTTTTTAGAGAGGTCTTTGGAAGCTAGGTACACCTTCTAAGATGAAGCATTTTTCTTGGCGTGCTTGTAATGATGCTCTTCCCACAATGGCCAATCTTCTTCGCCGCCATATTGTTGCCTCTGACACTTATGACGTTAGTAAATCTCAGCCCAAAGATACATTTCATGCTGTGTGGGGCTACAAGGAGTTAAAAATCTGTGGAGCCATCTAAGCTGGGCTCCATGCTTAGTTATAATCCCCCCAAGGGATTCCTCTAACCCTTTTTCAAGTTTTTTGCAAGTATCTGATGATTTTAGAGTAGAAATATTTATTATTACTACTTGGCTCTTATGGAATAGGCGCAACGCCCTTCGCCTTGGACTCCAAACCAAACCTCTAAATCAAATTCTGTCGATAGCTAGAGGTATACTGCAGGATTTTCTCTCTGCCCAGGATCCAAAGAGTAATATTGTTCAGATACTGAGCTCAACTCAATGGTGTAGACCGGTGCCAAGCCAGTACAAAGATAACTTTGATGGAGCAATGTTCTAGAGTAGCAATTCTGTAGGTCTGGGCATGGTGATTCAGGACTAGCGAGGTGCTATCATAGGAGCTCTCTCAATGCGTGTTCCTCTCCCACAGACAGTTGCTGAGGTTGAATCCCTTGCTTGTCGACGGACATTGATCTTTGCAGTTGAAATAGGACTCCATGAAGTTGTTTTCAAAGGGGATGCTGCAATGGTTATTCAAGCAATCAAGTCTGGTTCTGCTAAACGTTCATCTTACGACCATATTATTGATGATATCATTCATCATTCTTCTAAGTTGAGTTTTTTTTTTCTTTTTTTTTTTTTTTCTTTTTTGCTATGTTAATCGATCTTGTAATAAAGTTGCCGATGTTTTGGCAAAGAAAGCTAAAGCTACAATAGGACTTCAATTTCGGTCAGAAGACATTCCAAGGGAAATTGCCTTGCTGGTTTTTGTTGATGTTCCTTAATTTGTGTTAGGTTTTTTTCAATAAATCTCCTTCTTGGACTTCCAAGTTGGTTTCTCAAAAAAAAAGAAAAAAAAAAAAGGAGAATGCATCACTCTGAAGCCCACTCACAATCTCCTTATCTCTCTTCCCCTTCCTAGGGCTGAGCATGGACCCAATCAACACGATCCGCTTGCCCAACCTAACTCGACCTGACCCAAAGGGTCTTGGGCGGGTTAATGGATGCTCAGGTTGGGCCTAGGCTCAATATTCAGGTCTCAAGTTTGTATCAAGTCCAACCAACCTTACTCGATTATTTATTAAAAAAAACACATACACACACACACAAACATAACACAGATCAGACAAACAAGAAACTCTAACTGAAACTAAATCTTTCTCTTCTTCTCCTTCTTCCTTCTCCAATTCCTATGTTCTGATTTGCTCTAATAATAAACTAATAAGAATAAAATGTTTACTTGAGGTATATTTCAAGCAATTCCTCATCAGGTCTACCATTCTTCTTGCAATTAAAATAAAGGTCAAAGAATGGTAAGAATGGCAGGAGCAAGTCAAGGAATAATATTGCTCATTTATGGACATATGATTAGTAGATAATATATACTTCTTTTTTAGAAGGAAAAGTACTTCATTCTTATAAATTCAAAGATAAAAGATCAAAAACATAACAGTTATGGATATATGGAGGAACAGACTCCATCCAAACTAAAACTGGAAAAGAAAGTCTCGCTGTCTGATCTAAGGCATGAGATAGGGCATTACCTTGCCTATAAGTATGAGTGAAAGAGAAACTCCGTAAAGAGCTTACAAGAGATAGTGTATCTTTGACAATATGACCAAAAGATGAAATCAAAAAAGAATTCTGCCGAAGGGCATTGATCAACACTTCAGAATCACCCTAAAAAATGGAACTGCGAAAGCCAAGCTCGCAGACAAATAGAACAACTCTCCTAGCTGCCAAAGTCTCCAGAAAAATTGTCAATGACAAAGCCACCATAATTTCCCCTTGAGAGTTTCGAACAAAAATATATACTGAATATAGTGTTCTAAACAAAAATATTTTTAATATAGATTTACTTTTCATAAATTATTTGCTAGCTATAACCATTTCTTAAAATTTTCCTAATGCCTACTTTTTGAAAATTAAAATTTCTTTCATGTCATGCCTTCTTCCATTAAACTTTGGATCCAAATTAGAATTCTATCTTTTTCTTTCTTTCTCAAAAAATTAGAATTCTATTTTAAATTTGGTCATCCATGATAGTTTAGGAATTTGACTAAACTAATTAATTCCTATAATTATAAAAGGAAAAGAATAAATAAATGAAAAAAAAAATCATTTTAACTTATGAGTGAATGCCCTCCTAATTTGGTTTTAACCAAAAATAAATAAAACTAATAAGATTCATCAATATAGAATGTACGAGCATTAGGTCGAGGCCCAGCCCATTAGCCTTCGTATGGTTAGGAAGTAGGGATCTAACATCAGGTCGAGGCTCAGCACATTTGCCTTCATTTGGTTATAAGGTTTGGATCCAACATCAGGTCAGGACCAACCCATTTGCCCTTGATGGGCCATAGATCAAATCCGGCTGGAATGGATGTGAACAATAGTGCCTTGGGGGAAATCGCCTACTGAGCACCATTCGGCACCAGGTGCAAGTTTCAAGAGAATCCTCAAAGGGTCCCACCTAATTAGGAATCTTGAACAGAGGTGGGGTCCATGTGACTGAGTGGATGAAACATCATCATTGGGACCGCACTAGAAGGGCATTATAAAAGGGAAAGTGGGCTAGAGAACAAGGGAATTTTTGGGCATTTTTGGGGAAAGATACATGAGAGAAAAGGGAGAAACGACCAACGAGGGAGAGACGGTTTCAGCTCAGTATTACTTGGGCTTTCTTGGGAAACATACAAACAAGGGTAAAGAAGATATAGTGGGTTTAAGAACCTTCCCTTGGGCTATTGGGTTGGCTCTTAAAGGTTTTCCCATTGTAGGAAATTTCATACCCATCCAAACAAGTAAATTGGGAGCTTGACCCAAAAATTATCAAGCATTTTGGGTTCGGGCACCACATAAAAATTATATTGTTTATGGCTGAGACTTTTAACCTTCAAGAGGTGATATTTTTCATTTTCCATTATTGAACATTGACTAGGTTTTAAGAAGTTTGCACATAAAAGACAATTTTCTTAACTAGGGTATTAGTAAATGACTTAATTACAAGGTTTCTCTCTAATTAAAAACAAAAATTACAAGGCTTCTTTCTAAAAAGGTTGGAAAAGTAGAGTATAGAAAATGGGGAGGAAATGGAAAAGTGAGGGGATATAAAAGATTTTAGTTTTTTAGTGTGTTTAGTTTGGAGGATGGAAAATTGGAGTAAAAAAAAATTTGTTTGGTTGAGAGGAAAAAAAATAAGAGAATAGAAAATATAAGAAATAATTTTTTTAATAATTAAATTTTATATATATAGTACTAGAAGCCATTAACGGTAACAACATTAGCGCACAGTGGGAGGACTCTTTTTCCTTTTTCTTTTAGTTTTTGAATTTGGTTTGTGAATTTTGGTTAAAATGGGTAATGGGTTTTCCCATTTTTTAAGTTTTGGGCTGAGGAGTTTGTTTGGGATGGGCTGGGCTGGGCTGAGGAGGACAAGAATTTTAGAGGAGTAAACAGGCAAAAATGGCCCATTACCATCAATTTTGGAAATAATTTGCTCAGAAACACTGTTTCCGAACTATATAGCAATCTACCACTTTTTCGGGCCTATAGCGGCGTTTTCCTGAAAAAAATTTTTATAAGTCCCATAACAGGTTCAAGGGGCCCTATAGTGGCGTTTTTAAGCACTATAGTGACGTTTTTGGGCCCTACAGCGGCGTTTTCCTGCAAAAATTTTTTGTAAGTCCCATAACAGTTTCAAGGGGCCCTATAGTGGCGTTTTTTAAGCCCTATAGTGACGTTTTCGGGCCCTATAGCGGCGTTTTCGGAAAAAGTGGTATTTCCCTAATTATTTCCGAAACAGTGCTCTGTTGCTAAATATTTCAAAAATTAATGCTAATGGGCCATTTTTGCCGGAGTAAACATACCTACTTTTATTTTTCTTAAGGTCTCATTTGGGCCCCCCACCTGCCTCTGTCCCCTACAAAAAAAACTCGTATGATGACCTATATTTTAATCCCAAAAAGATGAATTTTTTTTTTTTTTTTTTGAGGAAAAAAAAAGGATGAATAATAAGTGGTGAATTAATCCCAAATCCAAGCCCTACTGACCCCCATTTTCATTTTCTTTGATGAACTGCATCTATTTTCATTTGGGGCCACGTAAAGCAGCCGGCTCATCATTTTGTATAATTTGTCCAGTAATACATGGCATTATGCGCCATAAAATAAAATGGAATCATGCCCACTCAAACCACAAGGTCAAGACAGCATTAATATAACTTTCTATAGGATTTTATTTATTTATTTATTTAGTGCATAATTTTTAATATGGATCAAACAATCAATGATATCCTTTCTTTCAACCAAAAAAAAAAATGATATCCTTTCTCCTCATAAAAATGAAAAAAACTTATCATATAATGCAACTGATTTATCAATCAAATTTTGCAAATTATTTATATTTGGATAAGTACGAAATGTTCAAATTTTATAATTCTGCACGTTTCACTTCAAACAATGTAAAAAGATCCCAAACATAAATAATAATATGATGTGCATCCAAAAAATGCTCACCACGTCACAGTTTTGTAGCAATCTTTCCTGATCGATGAACGTGTTCTACAAACTACAAACTACAAACTTTCTCTCTTTAACAAAAGCATAATAGTATCAGATGCATTCCAAGTCACACGGGGAGGTATAATGTGGGGGAAATAATAATAATAATAATAGAAAAGAGTTAAGGTATCAAAATTTTCCTTGCTTATAATTAATTAATTAGTAGAATGCAAATCAAAAAGAAGGGCAAAGGGATGAATGCAAATTTCTACCCAGTCCAAAACTAAAAGGTGGGTGAAAAAACCATTAGAAAAACAAGCGACGCGATCTGTGCATGGAAACAGAAGATATTTTTCTTCGAAGAAGCAATGGTAAGTCTTAATTTTATAAATATGTAGTGTTAAATTTGAAATTGAGGTTTGTGTTTGCATTAGTCACACCACTTTCTTTCATCAATTACTCTTGAAATATTATCATTTGAATTTACTTTACTTATAAACATATAGATATGTGATGCAAGTTTCAGGAAAAAAAATTTACATCATTATTATCTTTTAAATCCAGAATAATTTAAACAAATTTAAATATATAATTTAGCAATTTATTTATTATAACCAATTAAATATTTTAAACTTAACCATATATTGAGGTAATTGAACTATATAATATAGGACAAAATTTAGTTACAAAATTAGTTATAGTCTAAGGTTACAATCTTACTCAATAAAATAAACATTACTACATATTTTAAAAACATAATCATTGAATTGCATGTTCTTTATACTCTTAATACACATGTCAAATTTTATATCAATTAAATATTATTTACTATATGATCTATAAATTTATATTTTATGCATAATTTTAAATTATAAAAACTTACAATTTAAACAATATATTGATGATATAGGTATTAATATTTAATTTTTTAGAAATTTTGCAAGCGTGAAAGATATAAAAAGAATATGTAATAAAATGGTGGATTTATCAAAACTCACATCTAATAAAAAGATATTGAGAAATGTTGTAGGCTAATAGTACAATCAATTTTGTAACTAAACTTTATCTTATAATATAAATAACATCTTTTTTAATATATTTTATGTTTTTATTTTTGAAACCTTTATAGATGTAAAAGATAATATAGAGCTATGGAAGTGTTTTTTTTTTTTTTTTTCCTTCTCAAAACACATGTCATGAACTCAATTATTTCAAAGTCATATTAATATTATATGAAACGCTTTCTTTAACAATTTATTGACAATACATTGGACCAATATTGCGATTAAATTAATTTTAAATCAAGAAATACCTTATCAAAAAAAAATTGACATAATAAGAAAGGAATCAAAACTGGAAAGTTATTTACATTTTACATACAAAAATATGCTAAATGACTTATATATAGCCTATTATTATTTTATATACGTATCATCACTTGACTTATATTTTTGGAGGATTATGTCAGATTCATATATAAATATATATGATATACTTATTAAAAAAAATGTTAGATACTAAGATACATATATAAATATACTATTTATATAAGGGCAAAATAATGATTATAAAATAAAATATTGTTTTCTTCCTTTTTTTTTTGATTTTTTTTTTCTTCCTTCAATCAATCTTCTATACAATACAGGGGAAATTAATATTCACTCTCCATCTTTCCACTTTTTCAAATTTTTATCAAAAATTTTGATAAAAAGAAAGGAAAAAAAAAAAAAAACAGTATTTGGATAAGTTTCATACAAATCCTATGTTCTTTCAAAAAAAACCCTCTCTTTCTCTTTCTCTCGCAACATTTTGGCTTGAATAGTGGTCAATGAATGAAGCCATTGAAATTCATCGCTAAACACAATAGAAGTTATATAGCTGATCTAAAGAAAGTTATCTTATAAGGAGATGCTTGGAATGTTATCAGAAACATGGTGTCTCCCCATCATTGGTTTATCGATGCAACTGTTAACGATATCTTGTCTGTTGTGAACTGTTTTGATGATGTATCTTTGTCTTTTGTGAGAATAGTGGGCAATTCTTTAGCGCGTAATGTGAACATTGTATGTGATGGCAACCTCACTAAGCATAGTGGAATGTTGGGGTAGAATCTAGAATCACTCTGGGAAAATTAGACAATCACTTCATATACTAGGTGAGGTGGGGGAATTGATTTATTTATTTGAAAATTTGAAATCAATAGTTTATATATATATATATATATATATAACCAAAGTCTGGGTAGCACCACAATTTTACACGTTAGTATCATTTAAAAAAAAAAAATTCTGATTTTAGTTCCGTTTGGATATATCTCATGTTTGCTACATTTGTATTTTTACTTTTTTCTTTTTTTTTTCAGCTCAGCGCCTCTTGCACTGTTCATGGGACATAAACAGTGCATTTAGACCAATGAACAGTAACCCGTGCCTCTACAGTAACTTTTTTATTATTTTTTTTATTATTTTTAATTTTCAGTTTTCAGCAAAATAAGCAGTATCCAACTAAAGAAATATTTTCTACATCACTAATTTATTTTCAAATTTTATATATATATAAAAAAAAAAATCAAACTAAAATGTGAAACCCGGCTCCTATTTTATAACGGAGATTCTAGCCTTTTGCCCCTGTTGGGCAAAATATTTGACATTATGCTTCTGTTTCGAAACTATATAGGAGCATGCCCCTGTTTCGATACTCGCTTACCGTATAATCGAGTTACTTAAAGTACTCGATTATTACAAAGCCGAGTTATATGCAGGTTCTTGCCACCTTGGCAATCTAATGTGGCTTTTGGACAATAAAATATTCCCGCGTTACTGTTTGTAACTCGGCAATGGGGAAACCGAGTTATGTGCAGGATAAGAAGGAGTTTGGAATGTAACGTCTCCAAAACAATTTGTCTTCCTTCCTCAACAGTTTCTCTCCCTTCCTCAGTCCGATCAGTAGCCACCCTCAGTCCATTCAGTAGACCCTTCCTAAGTTCAACGCATCTTCAAGTTCTCCTATTTCTACCCGTACCCAAACCAAACCGTTCAGTAGACCCTTTCCGAAACTCAATCCAAACTCACACCTTTTCAATCTCACCATAGCCGAAGCTCAACCCAATCCGTCTTCAGAGTTAAAGGATTAGAAACGTATTAAGGTAATTTCTAAATGCTGAGTTCAAATTTTCTTTCTTTCCCTTTGCATGTAATCTGAGTTAAGTGTTGCTTGTGCATGTACTCTGATTTGAGTGTGGCTTCTTAAGTTTTTGTCTATTAGATTTTTCTCTATCTCTATTCATTATTATTGTTGTTGTTTTAGCTTTGTTGGATTTGGTTTTGAACTGGGTTTTGATGCACATCTAGGGCAGAAATTCATGTAAAATACAGTTAGCATGACAACGGTGTTTATTGTTAGGGGAAATTTCTTTTTAATTCATATAGTTTGAAAGTGTATCAAATCAAACTCTATAATTTCAACAAATTATGTCATAAGTTATGTCATGATTTTGAATTAGGGAAAATTTCTTTTTAATTCAATGCTGAATGATCTTGAATTGAGAAGCTATTGGTTTTACAAGCTTCAAACTTATTGGCTTTTACAAGCTTTCACTCTGTTAAGTTATTATTATAATAGATATAATGTGTGTATAATGGATATGCACGCATATATCTACACATACCATAAAATGCACATCATGGACATCCACTATCACTGAACTAAATTGAACTCATAAATGCCCTGTATATCTACTGTTTTGGGTTCCTAAAACCTTTGCTGCCATTTACTCTGCTTAGGGCTCTAACTGTGCCATATTTTTTTTATTCAACATCTTAGTTTTTATTTTTATTTTTTGTTGGTTTCATGTCATTATCCTTGTAATATCATATGGAAACATATAAACTTACCACATCAGTTGAAAGTCACTTACATTTTGTGTACAGATGCATAATTGATTGTCTTAAGAGACTAGAATTGTCTTAGAAGTTCTTAAAGTACTTTTTTTTTTTTGGTTATTAGAATTCCTAGTCTTTCTAAGAAAGGATTTAGAAATAGCCTATATAATGGCTTTATTGTAGTCAATAATATTGATAGATTTTAATAACATTCCAACTTTTTTCAAGCGCGATTGCTATCTCCTACCTAAGTGTGACTACTTAGGAAAGCCTAGGTGTGATTGCCCAGTGTTTTATCTTCTTTATTTGATGTTCTTTTCATTATTTTAATACCAAACAGCCATCAACACATTCAATATCTCATCAAGAATCTAGTTTAGTGTTGAAATTCCTAAAAATCCTACATCAAATTTGGTATTAAAGCTTGTTCAAGCTTCTATCTTGTGTTAGATTAGCAGCCTTTTGTGGGGTAGTTCCTTTTTCGATTCTTTAACCATACTGGTTTTTAAAACCATGGGCGTTTCACGAATGCTACTATCGGACCTATAGTGGTGTTAAAGGTTCTCCAGTAATCTGGAAAAAAGGAAAATGAAAATGAGAAGGACCGGCTTTTAGAAAATGAGTATCTTGGAATTGCATACCATGTTTGAGTTGGAGGAGAATTGTGTTTGAAATATCTCTCTTTCTCTCCCTTGCTTGTTTACCACGTTAGGTGACTTGCCAGCTACCTGCCCTAGTCCCTTAGTGAAGACTATATATCTTGCTCTTAATTTGAAGGGATTATGTCCCTTAAGTTTCAAGCCATCAATCCCTTACTGAGAAATATTGAGAGATAGAGAACAAAGAGACATATATAGTTAGTGCTAGAAATAATATAATGTGATGGATATGAACACTAGAAAATAAGCAATTAAGATATAATCTCACTCTAATATTTCTTATTGTTATATTTTCTTTATTTTATAATAGCAGTGCTTTTGTTTTAGAATAAAGTGTTCGCATTAACTAGTGTAAAAATTATTGGCTATTTCAACATAAAAAATTTTATTTTCTGTTTTAGGGCATGTTTGGTAGGAAAATTTTTGCTTTTGTTTTCAAAACAATATGAAAACAATTTTTAAAAAATTGAAATTGAAACTAGTTTTCAAATAATAATTTTTACATTATACGTATTTGACTCCCACTTTTAAGAATAATTTTTAAAATATTGAAAAAAAAAAATTTTAAAAAATAATTGTTTGAGAGACCAATTCAATTTTTTATATTTGGCTCCCACTTTTAAACTAATCCCTTTCTGAAACCCAGAAATTCTAAACTAATCCCTTTAAATCTTTGAGTTTTGGGTTTCAAAAAGGGATTAGTTTAAAAGTTTAAAAGTTAGAATTAAAATGTATTGGGGTTAGATGATTTGGTTCGTCCGGTTTGGTTTAACGACTAAATAGGTTGAGTATTTTTTTAACAGATGACATGTATTTATTGGGTGTTATTTGATGGGGGACAACCTCATCTATCCAGCTGAGAGGACCAAATAATTTCTCTCGAAGATGGCCTTAATTTTCCAAACTTGGCAGTCGCACCTATTGGAGGGCTGGTGTACGGGCATAAAAAGGTGTGGTCGCTCATCACAGTTTGACTCCGGAAAAAGAATACCTAATAAGTGGGACCCTTTTTTAGTTCAACTTCAATTATTCATTTCATTCTTTAAAAAAAAAAAAAAAAAATTAAATTATTCATTTGAAAGCCTGATTACCATGTAATCCTGGCATTAATGTTATCAAATTAAAATTATGTTTCTTATCTCATCCCCCAATGGCCACAAACTTCACTCATACGTCATAAACTTGCTTCATCACAATATTTTACTCAATGAGTCGCATCCAAAGACGTCCCAGTCTTTGACAATTTTGTAAATAGTCCAAAAATCTTCTAAAAAAATTCAGTAGCTCATGATTCCCACATAATAATAAGAATAATAATAATAATTCAGTAGATAATCGAAATCAAATTAGTTTATTTGATAGCCAGGCAAGCCAACTTTCTTCATGAAGTATTGTGCAGAAGACTTAAATGGTAGCATCTAATGAAATAGTTACTAGTAAATAAAATGAAATTAGTTACTCAATTTGGGCCACCAAACAGGCTAAGTACTAATTTATTAATATAGAAGTTGCCCTTTCTGGAACGATATGTAGAATCGATATCTGTTTATACTATCGAAGCAGTCAAAGGCACTATTCCGCTTTTGACTTACAGAAGCAGTTTTTAGTTAGTTTGGTTATATGGCGCACTTGGATTCCGATTTTCAATTTTATTATATGTCATTATCTGCCGACTTCAAAACCATTGGAATTGGATAGCATCTTGCCACGATTCGGCAATGCTTTTCAATAGGGAAAACACCCCAAAACCATTCAGTTATGCTAGGGCCCACAACTCACCCGCGTGCTTCTACCACACACAATACCTCTTTATGTGGCTCAAGTTATGCCACTCTATGTGTGGCACTACCACAACTCAAAAATATTTCTATCATTTCTTTTATTTTTTCCAACATTTTTTTAATTTTTTTTTAAATTTTTATTTTTTTATATAGGTCTTGTGGGGGTCAATTATCTAGAATGTACTATTAAAACTGTATGGATAGACCCAATCCGAGGATACTAACCAATCCAAGAATGGTCAAATAAATTTATAATGGGAATGATATAAGAAGAAGAAATAAAAATTGTATGTGATAGTCCAAAATACGTCCTAGGAAAAAAGTCATCTCGGAAACGGAAATCCGAGGTCAGTGAAAATGTCTTATCATCTTGGACACTCTTCAAGGTTGCATCACAACTAAGAGTCGGACATTGGATAAGAGATAAGCAAAGGGAAGCAATAAATATTTTCAAAAGCTGCTACCTTCATATCAAATGTCTCCCAACTAACTCTCTGGCCGTATTAATGTGGAGGTGATACCTGAACAGTGATCAAGCAGCCTTACAGCTACTAGTTGATGGTTTCGGGAGGTGTTGGATGGGACAAGAAAGAGTTCCTAGAATCTAACCTACACGTGTATGATAGAGATGATACCAAGATGGTAGTATATAGCATGAGAAGATGGCCTAAAAAAGGTGAGGGATCGGAAAAAATCAAGAAATCTTTGTAATAATACTGTGAACTCTTGTAAATTTGTTCATGAACAAGATATTATAACATAAACTTCTCAGGCCGTGCCGAGGACAGATTTTCTTATCTTACTTGTATTTATTGATTTCAAATCAGCAACTTTTATTGTCTTTCTTCTAGAGTAGAACTAGTTCTTTCACTCACGCTCTACAAATTCATTACTTGGACTTGTTGGGCTAAAACCCATTCTTATACTGGGTCCAATCCAAATTCAGTCCTTACAGGTCTTATTAATGGTGTCATTAAAACATTTGTTAATAAATCAATTTAGGAAAATTGTAATATTACTTTCATGGAAAATATAAAATGTGTAAAAAAATAAGGCGAAAATACAATTTTGGTTCCTACATTTTAGGGTCACGGTCAATTTGGTCCCTACATTTTAGTAGCAATCAATTTGGTCCCTATAATTTTCAATTTGTAGTCAATTTGATCCTATCATTAATTCACTAATGAAAAATGCCTACATGACAAATGGTTTGTCCAATTAGCATTGTGGGGCCAGGGAATTTATGATCTGGCCCACGCTCCATTAAGGCTCGAGGCCCATGCCGAGGAGGGTATTTGTCGAGGACGAATGGGAAAAGGCCGAAGTGTCGTGTGGAACAGCCGAGGATGACCCTGTCCTCGGCACTCCAGGATTTCAAGGGGAAGAGCAATGTCTCAATGATGGTTGCCCCAAAAAAGCCCCCTGAAGGAGATACGTGTAGAATGGGACCCACGTGGGGGTACGGTGCGAAACTGGTTCAGGGTAAATACGTCCCCTCCGCATTAAATGCCCCCGCCAGCGTCCTGATCATGTTAATGAGAAAAGACGCCTGGACAGGGTGACTTCGATCATCGCAACTAACAGAAAGTAAGGAGGGACAGCTGATGGGACGGGTATAGAAGTAGGCACCTGCCTGACCAACAAGTGGAGGGCTAAGATCAACCAAGAAGGGCTATATAATGTGAAGGTTAATGCACCAAGAAAGGAGCTAGGAAAAATGGCCAAAAACCAGAGCCTCCCAGCCCGCCTCCGGGAGAAAGACTCCTAGGGCGAACACGATTTAATTATGTATGAATACCACGACAATCCACCGTTTGGTGATCAAGGCCTAACCTTTCAAACCCATGCTCTATAAATGATATTGTTTGAGCCTTTTTACGTGCGAACCCAACATTATTACAGGTCGTCACAAATTGCGTCCTTACAATTGGCGCCGTCTGTGGGGAAGGCTTGTGTCTTGGCATAGGTGGTGGGTTAAGACAGTCCTACACATCATTTCAAACAGCCGGATATAGTATTCTGGCGTAAAGTTCCACTAGGAGCTACGTTTCTTCATTAGGGGCTGCGCTTCGTAGCGTCAGCAGCGTGAATGGTTCTAGGGGCTTGGCTGAGGATCTAATCCCCTTAAACCAAGGTCCCACGCCACAGTCGAGGGGTTAATTCCCCCAACTACTTAAATATCAAGTTTTGGACAGAATCAAGGTATTGCATGGTCCTCGGACTCAAACCTATGGGGAAACCAACTACTTAAAAATCAAGTTTTGGACAGAACCAAGGTATTGCATGGTCCTTGGACTCAAATCTATGGGGAAGCCAACTATTTTAAAGAAACCTGGATACTAAGCAGGACCTAACACTACACGTGACATCTCGGATGATGCCTATATCTCCATTGAACGAAGGTCAGACATGAGTTCAAGGCTCTACAGGTGCAGGTAAGCTAACGTTCTGAAACATGATTCTAAATATATCGCATGCACAACTATTCATACGTGTTAAGATAATTAGTTCAAAGTTCATAAATAATAGTAAGTATCGACAAGGGCAACTAACAAGTAACCAAAAGGAAAAAGGAAGAAAATAATTTCATATACGTGTTCAACAGGTTCAAACTACTAGCAGATTACAAAGTTTTCAAAATGAAAAAGAAACTAGTTAAACATTAAACTAAAAACAAATACAAAGCCTGGCCAGGGTTTCTACTTCTTTAATTTTGCATCGACCACATCCTGGGAAGGCGGAATGGGATCAGCTTCGACGCCCTGGAGGACAATCTCTTCTGGGGAAGACTGAGCAGGATCGGTGTTAGTGCTCTGGGGGACCACAGCAAGGGGAATTGCCTGTAGGAGCTGGGCAAGTATGGCTGGCTCTTCGGCATTAGGCATCTGAGTGCCGACCACAGGCTCAGCAACCTTTTTGGACACCTCGGGATCCGTACGCTGAGATGCTTCTATCACATCTTGAAGCTCTCCCCCATTAAGTGGCTCGCCAAGAGAGGCGCCGACCTGTACAGTATCCGACTGAGTGACCCCTCCCTCATGTTGGTCGCTCACGGCTTTGGAGCTGGTGGAGGTGTCCTCACGGATGGCTGTAGGGTAGAATATGTTCTCCGCTTTCCATAAATCGGATGAAGCATTCACCCCAGCTCGCTTCAAGGCCTCTTCCCAAACCTGGGAGCAGTAAAGCCTGCATACTCCGGGAATTTGGGCTTTAAGGATGGCTTGGGTTTCAACTACCCCCGCGTTGTAATCATCATCCTCAGCCGTTTCCTTGGCAGCCTCAGCCTCGTTTTTGGCAAACTCGGCCTCCCGCTTGGCCCTCATGGCTTCGTCGCGGGCATACTCAGCCACACCTTTGTCATGCTCTGCCGTGATCAGTCTTTTATTTAAATCATTAATCAGCTCCTTAGCTATTCGCAACTGATCCTCGGCTTCTAGCAGGCGTTTTGTTTGGTCCTCGGCCTGTTTTTGGGACCTAGCTAAACCCGCCAAGGCGCTATCCCTATCTCGGATAGCGTCTTTTAGGGCAGTCTTAGCCTTGGCGAGGTTGTCCTCAGAAGATTTGAGAGTCCACGTGGCCACTAAGCGCTTGGAGCGTTCATTCTCGACCGCCTTACTCTGATTGTTCACCTCTTCCTCCATCCTATAGGTGGCTTGGAGAGCCTGTCAAGGGAGATAAATACATCGTGAATGAAAAACCGGGAGTGGGAGTTAATAAAGTTTTAGGTTTCAAGAGCCTTACAATGCCCAAGTACCTCTTCGTACTGAGGAAGACCTCTTGCATCCTCATTTTCTTCAGCCCATCCACGTCAGTGGGAAGTAGCATGGTTCTCCCTAGTGCATCTGCCACGTAGCCACCCTCGCCATCTCCAAGGTCCCTCATGGACGCAGTTTCCAGCAGTGGCCCCTCGTGAAGCATTGGGGCAGGAAGCCAGGCACTTGGCAAGGATTGGGCCTCGATCCCCTTTCCCTTACCTTGGGAAGATTGGGCTTCGGTCTCTTTGCCCTTACCTTAGTGCCCAATCTTTAGTTGTTTCGCCCGCGGGGCTTCCTCCCTCTCTTTAGAAGGTTGGGATTTTCCCCCATCCATGGTTTCCTTACCTTTGGGACTTCTCTTCCTCTTTGAATCAATACTCTCCAACCGAGGAGGCAGAGATGGTTGGGGAGGAGCAGGAAGTTTGGGGCGGGGGGATTGTGGCTGTGACTTTGTGGAGGATGACCTAGTCTGGATAGCCTGGGGCTGAGGTGGTGGGGACAGAGCATTGGATTGCGGAGTTCCCTGCGCATCCTTCCCCGGTTGACCCTCGAGGAGGTCGAACAAGCTGGTCGGGGGCTTTCTCTTGAGTCCCATCTCGGCTTGAGCAGATGCGCTTACTAATGACAATTCCACCTCGGACAAGGCTGGGTCACCTATATCACCAGAAGGATCCTCAGATTGGTTGGCTAGGTCAAATACCCCAAACCCTTCCTCGGACTGATCTAATTCGCCTTCGTCCTCCGCTACTTGATGAGATGAGGAGAGGTCCACCAGTGGGATGCTCTCTGGGACAGATGGTACTTCAGAGATTAAAAATCCTGTCTCGACCACGGTAATTTTTGGAAGCCGAGGACGGCTGGCGCTGATCACGTGCCTAAAGTCGGCAAATGACTTCTGAACGGGAGCGTACCCTAATATTTTGTGAGCAGCTCGGACTTGACCATCTCCGTCATTTACGAAAACTGCCGCTTGTAGAACAGTCTCCAAGTCCACCCGGTTAACTAAGTGAAAATGTCGTTGATAAGCGTGTGGATCTACAAAAGAAAAACACATATGCATGATTAGTTACCGAATCACATCAGATTAGAATGGCGTAAAGGGTCAGCGCCCTTCCATTCCCTATACCCCACCTGGTTCTCCTTCTACCATGGGGCACGGATTGCCATCATGCCATTCACCGGAGACGATAAGGAAATCCTTGTTTAACCCCTTGTTGGAATCAGGGAGGCATTGAATTAGTCGAACCCTTTCGTCTCTCCTCTTCATGTAGTAGGATTTCCCCTTCAAGTTTTGGAGATTATAGCACAAATTCACGTCATGGTGGGTCAGTCTTAACCCCATCTTTTCGTTTAAAGCATCCACGCAACCCAGAATCCTAAACATGTTGTCGGTGCACTGGGTGGGGGCTAATCGGAAGTGCCTGAGGTAACCCCTCGTTACTGGCCCCATAGGGATTCTCATACCCCCCTCTACAAAGGCGAGGACGAGAATTACTACCTCGCCCGTTTCCCTCTTATAGTGCCACTCCTCCATCTTACAATGCCTCAGACTTACGTTGGGAGGAATCCTGTAATCGGCGATGAACTTATTCATCACCTCTTCAGTATCGACTAATTTCCTCAGTCTCGATTTAGCCATCTCTATGATTTACTAAACAAGCTCAATCAGCGACGGGAGAAGAAAGGGAACTAGAGAAAAATAAACCCAGAAAAGAAAAAGCACGAGTTAATGGAGGCAGGGAACTTACATAAAAGAGGAAAGACGCTTCGGATAGACTTTTTGTGCTGGAGATAGACTTGAATTTGGATGAAAGTTCAAATGAACCTAGGGTATACGCGCTAGAACTCTTAAGTGCAAAACTGAAGAGACAGATCCGTTCCAAAAACTCTTTTATACTTTCTAGGGTAACTGCACAAATTTTCCCGCCCATAAATACCAAGGAATCACCACCATTTGATCTTCATCGTGCCGTAGAACGTGGGAAACACAGAGCCGCCCGTATTTAATGAGGCCACGTTTCACCTTCCAAGGGCTCCAGGAACGTGTCTCGGGCAGATGAAAAGTCTCGGGAACCGATAGGTGACAAGGATTGACAGACATTAACAGATATCTGATGTCATCAAAACCCTCCTATCCGTCCGAGGAGTCAGATAGCAGGATTTTGGGGGGCTATTGTGGGGCCGGGGAATTTATGATCCGGCCCACGCTCCATTAGGGCCCGGGGCCCGTGCCGAGAAGGGTATTTGCCGAGGACAAATGGGGAAAGGCTGAAGTGTCGTATGGAATAGCCGAGGATGATCTTGTCCTCGGCACTCCAGAACTTCAAGGGGAAGAGCAACGTCTCAATGATGGTTGCCCCCAAAAAGCCCCCTGAAGGAGATGCGCGTAGAATGGGACTCACGTGGGGGTACGGTGCGAAACTGGTTCAGGGTAAATACGTCCCCTCCGCATTAAATGCCCCCGCCAGCGTCCTGATCATGTTAATGTGAAAAGACGCCTGGACAGGGTGACTTCGATCATCACAACTAACAGAAAGTAAGGAGGGACAGCTGATGGGACGGGTACAGAAGTAGGCACCTGCCTGACCAACAAGTGGAGGGCTAAGATCAACCAAGAAGGGCTATATAATGTGAAGGTTAATGCACCAAGAAAGGGGCTGGGAAAAATAGCCAAAAACCAGAGCCTCCCAGCTCGCATCCGGGAGAAAGACTCCTAGGGCGAATACGATTTAATTATGTATGAACACCACGACAAACCACCGTCTGGTGACCAAGGCCTTGCCTTTCAAACCCACGCTCTATAAATGATATTGTTTGGGCCTTTTTACGTGCGAACCCAACATTATTACGGGTCGTCACAAATTGCGTCCTTACAAGCATGTTTAGTGTTAAAATAAAAGATTAAATCAGATACTAATGTGTCTAATTTTTAGTTGCCACATCAGCAATTACTTAGCAAAAAAAAGTCATATCTTCTTTTAAAAATATTTGTTTTTATACCAATTTTTTTTCCTTTCCTAAATAATAATAAATAAATAAAAACTAGACCACAAACATACATTTGATTTCAAAAAAAAAAAAAAGTTTCTCCAACTTACATATGCAAGTCTCAGTAACATATATTAAGTACTGTAAAAATCTAATCTATGACTACGACCAAATACAAGTCATCATCATCCCTATTATGAACTCAATCCATCTCTTTCTTTGACCTTTCACCTATTAACTCTTGTTACTGAGAAATATAACTAGAAAATCTGTGTCTTAACTCTTATTTGTTTTTCACCTAGTAAATTTGTGTCTTAACTCTGATTTGTTTTTTTTTTTTTTTTTACAGTACTCTAAGGCTCCGCTTGGGAGAACGGAATGGAATGGAATGAAAAGGAATAAAAAGAATAATTTTAGAATATTCTTCCATTCTCTTGTTTGGAAGTTTTAATGGAGGGAATGGAAAGTCCATTTCCTTACTTGGGAGTTTAAGTGAGAGGGAATGAAATGGGTAGAAAGAAATACTTATTCTTCTCTATTCCCTTAAAATTTCAAATTTTTATTCCCCAAGAAATTGGGAGGAATGGGAGGCAATGAAATTAAATTTAATGATTTTTTTACTAAAACTCCCAAAATACCCTTATATATTCAACCCTTTATTTTAAAATAGGGGTCTAATAGTAATATTGTCATAAAATGATTCCATTCCATTCTCTCCATGTTGCTCCCAAATAGGATTACTTACATTCTATTCATTTTCATTCCTTTCCATTCCTTTATTTTAAAACATCCAATCAAAGTTACTTAATTCCATTCCATTCCATTCCTTTCCCTTACTTAAATACATTCCATTCCATTCCATTCCTTTCCATTCCCTTATTACCATCTCATTCCATTCCATTCTATTCCTTTATGAACTCCGAAGCGGAGCCTAAATGGATTCTTTGAAATCTAGGATTCCACTAAAAAGAGAACCTTTTCTGGTATTTTTATTTTGGTAGAATCGAGAGCACCTATTTGCATAGAGACCTAGTGCAAGATTCTCAAGGTTATTGTTGTTTAAGAAGTTAGATTAATTACTTCTAATGGATTTGTGCTGTGGCTATGTTTTTTTTTTTTTTTTTTTTTGGTGGTGCTCTTCCAAATGTTTCTGCCTAGTTCCATGGTGGAAAAGTCTAGGAGTTAATTTTGAGAATTTCAAGTTTTTGAAGAAGATGGGTGTGGAAACCCAGCATCTCCAAACTCAGATTCACCACAACCCAACCTTCAAGTACCACGGAACCACCATGGTGCCCAGTCTACGGCCATAGATCTGCCCCACTAGTAGCCGTGTTGCCACCGCAAAATGCCTCAAGAGTCAAGACACCATTGCCGATCTCGTATTGAAATACACGTAACATCGCCGATCTCCTTGCTCTATGATGGATATGTGGTGCTGGACGGTTGTGTTGCAGTGAATCTGAGTTTGGGGTTCTGTCTAAATTTGGGGGTTTTGGCTGACACTTGTGGAATGGTGATCTCAAAGTATAGGTATCAAAATGGTGTTCTCATCAATTTTTTTTTTTCTTTTTTCAATTTTCATAAAATATTTTTAAAATTATTTTCTAAATTAAGATCCTTAGATCATTCAGTAACTTTTTCCTTTTTGTATTTAATTTTTTTTTAAAAGATGTATCTTTTGTTATAATGGTTAATGAGAGTATTCAAAAGTGTTCAAGTAAAACAATTTTTCTGTGTGTATTAGTGTATAATCTTATGTCCCTAACACATTAGATAATTACAAAGAAAAATCTTCTGAATATAGGATTTCATGAAATCTAATAGAACTTAAATAACTACTGGACCACGGATCTATGTAATTTTTCTGTGTGTATTAGTGTATAATCTAAATTTTTTTTAATAAAAATATTAGTATATTAATAGGTATTAATTTTAGTAATTTTGTTTAACAAAATTACATTTTGCCCCTCCTTAACAATGCCATCAATTCTTTTAAGAGTAATGTTATAGTCACACACTTTTTTATAATATTTTTACAAACTATTGAGGTAGCAAATTTTTATTGATTCGCACACTTGCATCACTTTTTACTTATTAATAACCACTCACTGTATTAGCAATTTGTAAAAAAAAATTTATAGCATTTTTCACCTTTTTAAGGCCTTAAAAATTAATATATTAAATCTAAAACAAAATATATCAGTCCAAAAAAATTAGCCTAACAACAAAATTAAGCCCAATCAATTTATTTTACCCAAAATAAACAACTTGGCTACTTAAAAAGTTTTAAACGAAAATTCTTAATAATAAAGTAGTTGAGTCAAATGTCAAAACTACAACACACAGCTAGTAACAGAACCGCCGCCTAAATCTAAATCCTGCGTCCGTCCTGCTACTTGTCAACCCTCTGGAATAAAAAGAGCTGAACATGAATAGGAGATCTTTTTACAAAAAAAAAAAAAATTAAACATCTTTTTGGGGATTGATTTGAAACGTCAATTCTTCAAATTAGGACGGAAAAAATAGTGACTTTATGTCGGGAGGATTTTATTGGGCATAATTTTAACTCAGATGGCCCCGCACGAAAGTGGGAGGAAATATGCTTTAGCTAATATCCACTGGTGGTACCAAGTGGCCTGCTGATCAACTGATTCATAAACCAATCGAAAAGTTCAAATATATTAATGTATCAGTGTCAACTATAAACTTCATGATTTAGCGTACAAATTTAGCAGACAAAGAAAAGAATGTTGAGAAAACTTCAAGAGAAAGTAATATCTATCCATCCAAAAATACAAAAATGCTTTTGCATTGAGAAAACATTAGGTCAAGCTTGGCGTAAAACACTGATTTTACGCCAGTCAATAAACGTTTGCCACGTCAGGTCCATCACTTAAAGAAACAAAATGACTTAAAAAAAAAAAAAGTTCTCGCGCATAGCCTCTGCTTCCTTCATGCCGTTCACTTTTGCTTCCTCTACTTCCTTCACACCGAACCTCCACCACTGCCACATAAATTGCCAGAGCAAAACGGTTTCGAAGAAGAAAGAGTTCTCGCCGTGCCCTTTGCTTCCTCCTCTGGGGTTGTGAAATGGGTCAATTTTCTTTGTGAGTGAAAATTGTGAAATGGGTCTATGTGTGGTGTGGGTGAAATTTTGAAGGCTTTGTGTAATTGTGTTGGTGTCGTGTCTCCGTGTGTATTGTGAATGTGTATGGGTGATGTTGTGGATGGAGCCATTCATGGACTAGGGGGCAATGGCCCCCCCTAATTTTTTTTAAAATAATATAATTATATATATTTAAGTACTAATTTTAGCAACTTTGTTCAATAAAATTAAATTTTGTCCCCCTTATTGTTCATTATAAGAGAAATGTTATAGACTTATAGTTACAAACTTTTATACAACATTTTTACAAACTATTGAGATAGCAAATTCTTATTGGTTTGCATCCGAGTCCACCACTTACATCACTTTTTTACTTACTAAAAACCACTAATCACAACAAAAATTTGTAAAAAAATTTGTAGATCTAGTGTTTTTTTTCCTTTTAAATTCCATAAAAATATATAGATCTAAAATCTTAAAAAAATATATATACAAGCCCAAAATATTAGCCCAACAACAAAAATTACCAATAGGAAATAGCAAAGGTAAAAATAAATAAAAAATAAATAAAATGAGGCTAATCAACCAATTTTACCAAAAACAACAACTTAGCCCTTTAAAAAAATTTAAACAAAATAATTTTGTCATTACCAACAAAAGACACGCTCTACACACACATAAAAAAAATAAATAAATAAATGAAAACTTTTGTTGGCTAAGCAATAGAGCCGAAAACCAAAGTCATTGTATATAGCTAACAATAAAACCGCCCCCCTAACTCCAAATCCTGACTTCGTCCTTGGGTGATGTATAAACAAATTTTGTCAATTTTCTTTCTCTCTACTGTTTTTTCCACGTCCTTCTCTCTGCTTTGCTTTCATGTTCCTGTTTGGCTGAAAATGGAATACAAAAATTAAATGTTGAGAATCTAAGTCAGATCAGAAGAAATAACTGGTGAGGAAATGAAACAAAGGGGTGAGGAATCTCTCTGTAGTGTCTGGTTTGGTCTTTGAATGTTGAATAATGAGATCCTTGCTGTTTTTGCTGCTCTTTTTTGGCTCCATTCTCTTTCTGAGATTTTTTGTGGGTTTTCTTTCTTTTGGATTTTTTTTGCTACGTTTTGGGTGAATTTTTTTGGTTGTATGAATATTTGGTGTTTTGCTTGCTGGGTTTGCTAATGCTATGTTTGGTTGGGATGTGTGAGAGGAATTTTTGTTGGGGGAGTTAAGGCTATGTTTGTTTTACTCATTTTTGTGAATAATAAGGAAAAAGTAATTTCAGGTTCAGGCAAGCAAAGGACAACACAGGTGAACGGCGTGAAGGAAGTAGAGGTTGTGAGCGTGAACCCTTTTTTTTTTTTTTTAGTCATTCTGTTTCTTTAAGTGATTGGCCTGATGTGGTAAACATTTATTGGCTAGCATAAAATCTGTGTTTTACACCAAGCCTAACCTAATGCTTTCTCTTTTTCTTTTGCTTTATAAGAAGAAATGATACTATTACAACCAAACTATGAGAATGGTGATAGCTGATAACAGGGCTCTCTCTCTCTCTCTCTCTCTCTCTCTCTCTCTCTCTCTTAAGACAATACATTAAAAAATAAATACTAAAAGATTTGTTAAAAAAAAAAAAAACCCAATAATTTTGATCATATAATATAATATTGTATTTATATAATAACTTAAATTAAAATAGGGCTGTTATTGGGTAGTCCGAAACTATACTTCCTCCCCCTCACAGAGGAGCGGTTCCCACCCACCATGGCCCCCCATCTAAGAGAAAGAAAATATAGTCCTAGACTATACAATAATTTTCCATTAAAATATACGCTCTGTGATCTTATGATGGTAGAGGTAGCACCATGTGGGCTTCAGGTGGCATTTGAGGAGCACTTTCAAATGTGGAGAGAGCTACAAAACTTTATTTTGCAATAAGTTTATGCATGCAAATAATTTTTCAAAAAATTTTACATAGCAAACTGTTAATGATAGGTAAAAAAGTTTATATCAATAGTGAATTTAAATGATAACTAGTAAAAATTTGTTAACTTAATTGTTACGAAAAAAAAATTATAAAAATTGTTGTGTATGTAACATAAACTGCTCCCTTTTTTATGTTCTTAACAGTTTTACTTGTAGATATAGATCTATATCCATGTAATGCTTTGGACTTTAGGAAGTTGTTTTTAAGTTGTGTAAAAATAGAGTTGAATGGTGTAGCTCCTGTTATGGCCAAGCTTGCAACTGTTTACAATAGTGTTTTGTGTTGCAATAAATCTTCCCTCCTTCGTATTGTTTGGATTGCTTGGAAGAAGGATATTGTTAGTTGTTATGCCTAATAAAATTATAATTTTGTCTGAAAAATAAATCCAATCTATTGTTTTTTTTTCTTTTTATTATTATTTATTTTATATTAGAAAATGATAAAACTAATATCTATTTTACTATAAAAAAGTTTATAAATTGATACAATACGAAATGTGATTATTGTCATTGTCACATTAACAACGTAGTAAATAAATTATACTTTTTATGTTAAGTTTAAAAGTTAAGGTGTCACTTTGTAGGGCTTATATATTAGAATTATAGAATTTTTAACATCATTATCTTTTTAGGTGAAAGTTATTTTTATCTAGAGATCAAATTTATAATTTATCCATATTTTATTAATCTTTAACTTGTATTCTTAAGGTACTTTTTAATAGGACCACTTAAAAAATAAAAAAAATAAATAAAAATTAATAGGACCACTTTTTAAAATGGCGTTGGAAACTTGGCGAGGGAATCTATATCGTACCGAAGGTTGTACTAGTTTGACTAGCGGTACGATATATTTCGGGTACAAGTCAATACCAGTATATCGTTTCGAATTTACCGCTATTTTATATATTTAATATATATACATACACACACAAAATCTCTATTTATCATAAAATATTATCTCAAAAATCTCTATTTACCTTAAAACATTACATCAATTATTCTTTGCATACAAAGAAAAAAATAAAAAACACAATATAAAAAATAAAAAACTTAATTATTCATTATGGGTCTGTTTGGATAGAACTTATTTTGCTAAAACTGAAAACTTAAAACTGAAAACACTGTAACAAAATAATTTTTAAATGTGTGAATAGTGCTGTGGGACCCATTTTTAATGAAAAAATTGATAAAAAATGAAATTTGTGGGTCCATGAACAGTGCACGAACCCACTGATTGACAGAAAAGTAAAAAAAACAGGGCCAAACAGTACTCTACTGTTCGCTTGTCCCCTGAAATTCTGAAACGCCTGTAGAAAAAAATAAAAAAAAAAAAAGCAAAACGCAAAACGCAAAAGTAACATGGATCCAAACTTACACTATATATTCATTGCATAAGAAGAACAAAAATTTCTTAAAAAAAAAAAAAAAAAAAAAAAAAAAAAAAACCTAAAGAGTTGCTAATAAAAAAAGAAAAAAAAGGGTAAAAGGTTCTATTAATGTGATGCAATTAATGCATCACATAACGTGGGGGCTCAAAACTGAAAAAGGAGTAATGGCTGAACCATTCAGCCCATCTTTTATTAAAAAAATATAAGTTGTCAACATTTCTAAGGCTAGTCACGTGGAAAAGGGCTTAGGAAATTTCAAATAAGATACAAAATAAAGAAAGAGAAACCACATAGCAATGTTCATTGTTCTGCAAAAAAGAGAAGAAATCAGAGCAGTGGAGAAGGACAACAGACGAGAAGAAGAAAAAAAAAAAAAAAAAAGAGGAAGAAGAAGATCTAATCGGCGATGTCAATGTGGTGACTTTCTGCACTGGGGTTTGTTCAAATCATGCATTACCTTTTAGTTTTTGTACCGACCGAATTTCTCTTTTCCGGCCAAAACGTCCGGTATACTCCGGTACGGCCGGTATTGTTCGATACAGGTCGGTATCTTGAGCGGTACATTTTGAAGGTGTTTCGATACCAGTTCATTGACCGATACAAAGAATTCCGGCCGTACCGACCGGCACGGTACAGTATCGACTTCCTTGTCCTGGCCACACTCTCACTTTTTAAAAATGGTGTTGCTGTGTTGGGAACTCGGCCATACTCTCATGGAATGGGGTACAACTACATTTTCCCCGTGGACCCCTCTTATCAAACCAAACAACTGAATAACTCTCACTTGATCAATAATGGTGTTGGTGTGTTGCCGTGTTGGGAATTTGGCCATACGTACTCAGTACTCTCATTATCTGATTCTCACCGAATGGGGTACAACAACATTTTCCTTGTGGACCTTCTCGTCAACAAAACAACTACATAACATCCAAAAAAAGAAAGAAAAAGAAAAAAAGAAAGAAGCTTTGTTTCTTATCACCAAAAAAATAAAATAAAATAAAACAATCAAAAAATAAAAAGCAAAAAACAAAGAAATAAAATTGAAAAAACAAAAATCAATCATTACCTATTTGGTAGAAGAGTTTAAATAATGTTGTTTGGGTGTTCTTGATATATAAAAAAGTGTGTTGAAATGTGTGTAGGTTATTTAAAATGAGAAAATATGTATTAAAACTTGCTCACCAAATAGGACCTAAGTATTCAAGTTACCTACCTTTTCCATTCCCATTATCATTCAAAAGTCCCATACAACAACCAAAGACGGAGCCAAGACTTGAAGTTAGAAAGGCGACTCTAATCGTTTGCTTTACTACTTCTTAGTAGTTGAGGTTTTTATTTTTAGTTTTTCATGCGTGTGTTTTCTACTAGGTAAAGATACAGTTATTTTGTTTAAAACTTTTTTAAAGGGCTGATTATTTGTTTTGAGTAAAATTGGTTAATTAGGCTTAATTATTTTTAACTTTACTATTGGTAATTTTTGTTATTGTATTAATTTTTTTGGGCTTATATATTTTGTTTTGGACAAAATTTAGGTACAGTACCTTATGTGCTATTTCTTAGGTTCATTTATTAAGATTTAGTCATATGGCTATTTAACTAGAAAATACACTTTCATTCCATGAGAAAAAATCCACACGGCAGAATCTTAAAAATTGAACCTAAGAAACAGCACCTAAATACTGTACCTAAGTCTTGCTCTTTTGTTTTAGATTTTAGATCTATAAATTTTTTTAATGACCTTTAAATGAGGAAAATGCTAGAGCTACAAATTTTTTTACAAATTACTAATATGGTGAGTAGTTATTGGCAAGTAAAAAAGTAATGTAAGTGGTGGGTCAAAATGTGAACTAATAAGAATTTGTATCTCAACGGTTTGTAAAAATGTTGTAGATAAGTTTGTGCCTATAACATTACTCTAAAAAAAATCAATGATTTAAAAAAAAAAAAAGTTTCAACCTATGCCGTTTGCTTCGATGATAGCTCATTATCATCAGATCAAGACATCAATCAGTTTTTGGTGTAGACGGAGATTGAACCACATATCTCTTATTCAACCATCAGAAATTTTATTAGTTAAGCTAACCGAAATTCACAATCAATGATATTATTAAGAGGGGCAAAATGCAATTTTATTGAACAAAATTGTTAAAATTAGTACATAAATATATATATATATATATTAATAAAAAATTTGGGGGTAATATATGCATCTGTCTTTGGATACAGCCAAATGCAAAATGAGTTCGGAGTTATTTTAACTAGTATTTAGAGTGTTTTAGAGCCCGTTTGTTTAGGCGTATTGAGAGAGCTAAACGCCCGTTTATCAAATCGCAGAAATTAGCAGATGTTTGGCTGGGCGAAATTTGTGGGATTGCGTTTTTGAATCAGCAGATTTTCGCGTTTCAGGAAAGGCAATTTCCCGTTGCGATTCCGATATCGCGCGATTTGCAAATCGTGATTCCGCCAGAAATTTTTGCTGAAAACCAAAAATAGCCTTCAGTCTTCTCCCTTTACCGTTGCGTCTCCAGTCCTCTCCCTTCACCATATATATCCTCAGTCCTCTGCCTCAACGCATCAGCTTCACAAGGATTGGTTCTCTCTTTAACGTTTTTGCTCTGCTCCGTGTATCGACGTTCTTCATCGCAATTCCAGCCTTTCCAGGTAACTATTCTCCATTACCCATCTTTGAAATTATGATATAGATTTGGGCTTTTGGCATGTTGGTTTACACTATTTGAACTCAAAATATTAGAATTCAGAGATTTGTTGCTGCTGTTGTTGTTTTCGCTCTACTCCGTTTATCATCGTTCTGATCCACCAATTACAAAATCTTAGTAGATAGGGAAAATTTCTAGTTGATGTTCAAAGGAGATATGGATTCTATCTTCTTAGCATTAGTTAATAACAATTACACAGTATGATGAATGTTTGCCTCAGAAGAAAATGTTGGAACACTGCCCTCTGTGGTTTGCTAGTTTTTGAATGTTTGCCTCAGAATAATCTTTTAGAAAAGATAAAATGAACTAAAATTCTTATGCTGTCTTTTGCTCAGATCTTATAACTCTTCTTGGACACTCAAATTTTAGTGGTTGTAGTGATATATTAGATTCTAATGTGGCATTGCTTACCCTGTCTTGCATTTCAGTTGAATTTTTCCTTTTAAGTGATTATTAGAGAAATTCAGTTGGGTTTTGTGCATTGAGTGGCTGTGATAAAAATTAGAGTTTTATGGTTCTGTTGTTAACATAAGTTGAAGTTTTTGGTGTCCTGTTGCCATTGTGTGCTCTAAATCTTATGCAATCATCTTCACATGTCTCTTCCCTTGCTAATAGTACTGGAAATAATAATCACATTTTCATATAATCTTAGTCTTGACTCATCAACCAACTTATCAATTTGTCTGATTCAGGAATACAAAACACAGCCAAAGAATTTCTCTCCATTTTCAACTTTGTCACCATTCTCTATTGATCAAAGCTTTTGAGCTTATATTTTATCACATAGACCATTTGTACTAACCATATTTTATCACACAGAAATAGTTATTGTAAATAGATCATTTGTATTAAACGTCTTTTCTATGTTTATAACTGATAAGGTATCAAGATTGTGCTAGTCTTTCTTAAAGAACATCTATTTTGTGGAACACAATATTGTCCTTAAAACTTGAGGTGAAACTGTTTGATTATTTGGCTGAACATTAATATTAACAAACTTATGTTTTTTTTAGATGGGTAAGCCATCCCAAAATAGCTCAAATGTTAGAGCTCAATGGCCATCAAGAGTAACAACTATCTTTTGCGAAGCTTGTGTGGATGAGGTATTTAAGGGTAATCGACCTAATACCCACTTTAGTAAAAAGGGTTGGACAAATATTATAGCAACTTTTGAAAAGAAAACTGGAAAGGAATATCCTAGGTCGAAGTATAAGCATAAATGGGATAGTTTGAAGAAAGATTGGGTACTTTGGAATAAGTTGAAGGGAAGTGAAACTGGATTGGGATGGGATGCAGCCAAAGGAACAATAGCTGCAACTGATGAGTGGTGGGAGAGGAAACTAATGGTATGTTTTGTATAATCCATTGTACATATTTTGTATTAGTAGATAAACCATGCTATTTGAGTTATTAATGAAACTATTCAAAATTGTAGGAGGTTCCTGAAGCTGCAAAATTTCGAGAGAAAGGTTTGGAGAATATTGACTTATTAGACATTATGTTTAAGGACATTGCGGCCACAGGAGATTTAGCATGGGCCCCCACTTCAGGTGTGTTACCTGATGATCTTGAGACACCTAAGGAGGGGTTAGGTGATACTTCTGCTGACTCATCTTCTCCAAATGATGACGATGACGTTCATGAAGATGAGACTCCTAACCCCACACAACCACCTAACCCAACACAAAAAAAAGGAAAGAAGCGAGTTTTACCATCATCCACACAGAGCAAAGGGAAGAAAGGAGGAACGGCATTACAGTTGACACAACAACTTAGTCGTATCTGTGATGTTGTGGAGTTAAGGAACTCAGCTTTTTCAGTGGAGCCAAGTAGTACTATTCGTAATGTCATGGAACGCGTGTGCACCTTAGATGGCATTGAGAAGGGTTCTGAACTCTACCTTATGGCAGCACGTATTTTTCAGAAACGAGAGAAGAGAGAGATGTTTGTCGTGATGGAAGAACCATATTTACAACTTCAGTTTCTGCAAGAGGAGGCAAGATTGTTAGGAGGGCACTACTTTGGCACTTAGGGCGTTTTATGTTTTATCCTTTGAATAATGTTTTATGGAAGAGAGAGATGTTTTTCATGGTTTGTTGTTTTATCCTTCGAATAATGTGGTTGTTAGGGTGTTTTAACTTGTTGGGCTGTTAGGGTGTTTGAATTACAAAGATAGAGTGTTACATGGAGGGTAATTTTTTATATGGTGCTTTTGTAGTGAATCTTATGGAACTTTCTGAATTTGATTAGAGGTCCTCAGTTTATCTAATATGTTTGATTGTTTAATGCATGCACATATATATATATATATATATATATATATATATATATATAGTTTACCACTTACTAAGAGTAAATATATAGAAGATTGTGAGGATTAAGCCATAATACAGTCACTGTTCACAGCACCAATGCAGTCCTGGGGAGATTAAACATATGGTCATTCTATCATGCTCAGCTATTTATATGCCTAAATAATTCTCTTAAATAGTGGTGGAATTAGATGTTTAATCTTAACTCTCATGTTAGTTGCCATAAAGGGAAAAACAAATTTAAACAAGACTCATGTTAGCCTCTGTTATTGAGCTTCCAAATTACCTACTGCATAGTTAACCGTGGGGACAAGTATGATTTCCTTGTGTTCTCAACAGCTCAGTAGGATGCAGAAGTATACAGCCCCTACATATCAAATCAAATCACCTGGTTTCTCGATATATACAGCAAGCCAGTTTGAGTGTTTGACTATGTTGACTCATATTAGCCTGTACTTGGTAGCTAGGGTGTGTATTTTTAATTTTTAACATGGTTCTTATCCTTATAATTAGTATGAGGAAAGGTGTAACAATGAAAGTGCATATATTCTTCTTTTCAACAGCTGAGAAGGAAGCAAGAAATTGAGTTTCAGATTAATTATTGTATTCCTTACTCTAGAATTTGTGTTATGCCTTATGCTTTATGTAATGACTTTTAAAATCTCCTTTAACGTGGAGTTTTAATGTGCTTTGTAACCTGTATTAAATTGATTGTGAGATTCTTGACAGTGATGACAACTCTGGTTGGAATATTTCCTTTTTAGAATCTAAAATGACTTCTGAACATCGCCTTTTGCGAATTTGTGATACAAGTTTCTGTATTGCGAGGGTGCACTAGATCACCAGATAGGGCATGTGACCAATTTTGGACACTAGATCACCCAGATAGGGCTCTAGATCACCCATGTTGCAATTAATGCAATGAATAGTGTAAAGACTAGTTGCAAATTTCAGTACTAATTTTGTACTTGTTCTTTGAACCAAGTAGCTGATTTTGTGCAAAAGTACAAATTGGGTTTTCCTCAATTGTTTGATGTTGAAAATTAGCATACAAAAATCTGTTGTACAGTCTAAATTACGAGTCTGCTTCTTGCTATTTGCATCCAAAATATCTGACTGTTGATGCTCAATGTATTCCAATTACACCTTGCTATAAGAAGCTCTTACGTTTATTTAGCTGATATGGATTCAATGATTGAATCTTGTAACAAATTCTCATTCCATTTACATTTTTTTTTTTATGTTTTCTCTTTTATTGTTATTGATTACCATACATTATAATAGCTAGCACATATTATATTAATCTGTTAAAAAGAAGACATGTCTTCTTTCATGCACAAGCAACCCACACCAGATATGGATGTGTGTCTATACAGGAATTCCTGTCCATGTCCAAAGTTGTGCTCTTAGTGCTTGATTTTCAGTTGGGATCTACACTTTGGTTGAATTCAGTTGGGTTGAATTTGCTGTGCTTAATTTGTCAACCACTGTTACACTTGTAATTATGAATTTGAATTTGTATTCATTTTCTGCTTCTGCAGAAAGTGAGCATAATTGCTGCAACAATTACTAGCTCTGCTGAGAGAAGAACATTGTTTGCCCAGATAAATAGTTTCATTGCTGCTGTTTTGTCTTCAATAATGAAACTAGTAGGCCTTTTGAGTAACATTATAAAATACAACTCATTTAAGGCCTGAAAAAAGGACATGTATTGGGTTGGCAGCTTATGGATATATATCGTGGAATCTATGTTTATATGCTGAAAACCTCTTAAATGGAATTTCTCTCTTTCTCCACCCCTCCCTTTTTTATAGAGTTAACAAAGAAACAAATGTACAAAAGAAGAATCTAAGGAGTATGCAGGTTGTATACCCATATTTTTTGTAGAATTACATAAGCATAGCATTTTGTCCTCCACTCCTATTTGGAGCTGGAATGAATACAGACTTTGGGAAAAAAATGAGCAAAATTTCTAGCTCCCAATCATGAGTACATCTCACAAACATGGGGATCCACTGGATTCCTCCATTTCTTAGTGGCGGAACCCACTTTAGACACATGAACCTGATTCTTTGGTCTAACATGGGAGGTACTGACATGATTGTTCTTGCTATATGGGAGGTACTAACATGGGAGGTACTGACATGATTGTTAGACACATTTCTTTGATGCTTTGGTTCAACTTTAGAGGTTCTGACAGTACCATTATTGCCAATATGTAGTCCTAAGGAATTTGGCCTATAAGAAACTAAGTTTATAGTACTTTTCTATAAGGTAGTATTATTGGGAGGCTTTGACAATAGTATTATTGCCAAGTATTATTGCCATTTTATATAAGGTGCTCCTAAAGTACTTTTTACTTAAGAACACATCCACTGTACGGTGCACTTAAGATAAGTTGTCTTTAAGTCTACGTAGGGGGTTTTTGTCATAGACTAACTATGGGGAGTCATGACTATTAGGTAGGTACTTTTGTGGGCTTTTGTTGTATGATAGATACTTATTTTGATTTATCCAGTTATGTAATTTTAAATTTTTGCTCATTTTCTTTACTGTGATTTATCTAATTTGTTGCTATAATATTTTAGGTGACATTCCTATGGATTACAATGATCATATTGATAATAGTGATGAAGATCATTCTTATGATGTTGAAAACGATGAATATGATGATGAGGAATTATATGATCTTGCTATTGCTGGATGTCATGTTGCAGTGACATATTATATAAAATATATTGATAAACAACCTTGTAGAGATTCTGAACAAACTGGCTATATGTGGTTGATGGATTGTTTGACGGGTAATGAAACGAAATGTTACGAAATGTTTAGAATGAAGCCACATGTTTTCCTTCAATTGTGTAATGTTTTACAACATACATATGGACTTCAGCACACTAGGCATATTAGGCTTGAAGAGTCAGTAGGTATATGTTTAATGATACTTGGACAAGGAACTTGTTATAGGATGGTTCAAGAAAGATTCCAACATTCTGGTGAGACTATACATAGACATTTTCATAGAGTTCTGAAACGCCTTAACATAATGTCAATGGATATCTTCAAGCCTTCTGATCCTACATTTAGTGTAGTTCCAAGACATATACAAAAGAATCCATTGTACATGCCACACTTTCAGGTATTCATTTCATACATTCTAATTTGTTTATAATATTTGTTAGGATTATTTCCTAAGTAACTAAAATTTATA
This sequence comes from Quercus lobata, assembly GCF_001633185.2. Lineage (NCBI taxonomy): Eukaryota > Viridiplantae > Streptophyta > Magnoliopsida > Fagales > Fagaceae > Quercus > Quercus lobata. The sequence continues at coordinate 27,451,987 of NC_044911.1, read as the reverse complement.
TTCTATTTTAGGACTGCATTGGTGCCATTGACGGTACACATATCCAAGTTGTTGTTGGAGATGAAAAGAAAGCTGCATATTATAATAGAAAGGGCGTGACATCTTTTAATGTGATGGCAGCATGCGATTTTGATTTACTTTTCACATTTGTTATGGCTGGATGGGAGGGTGCAGCACATGATACACGTATTTTCTTAGATGCTACCCGTCGACAATCTGTCAACTTTCCAAAACCACCACCAGGTATATAAATTTTTGTATATTAAATATGTATGAAGGATATTATTTATGTACATCTTACATTTTTTTTTTCTTTTACTAGGAAAATATTATTTAGTTGATGCTGGATACCCCTTAAGGAAAGGATACTTGCCACCTTATAAGGGACAGAGGTATCATCTTTCAGATTTTCGACGAGCTGGTCGAGGGAATCACATAGAAGAGAAGTTTAATTATGTTCACTCATCACTTAGAAAGTCAATTTGAGACGAACACATTGGAGTTTGAAGAATAAATGGAAAATTTTGAAGCAAAATGCCACTTATGACATTAAGCACCAAAGAAAACATTATAGTTGCTACTTGTGTTTTGCATAATTTTATCAGAAAACATGATAGGGAAGATGAGGGATTCAATTGGGATGAACATGACTTGGACAGACCAAGAAGCAATAGTAGTGGAGAAGGTAGTAGCAGACAAGCAAACGTTGAAAATATACAAGATGAGGAGATGAAATTTGTTCGTGACAAAATAGCTCGATCCATTTGTGGGTTGTAAACAATATTTTTATTATTTCTGTTTTGGTGTTCTGGTTTTTGATTTTTCAAATAAGAACCTTTTTATTATTATAATGGATTGTCTAGTATTGATATTGTTGGCAATTAACATTTTAATATAATTATTTTCCTAATCATTTTAATATCTTTTTCTTGATGAGTTATTTTTAATATTTTAAATTTTATAAACTTCTCTCCATGAATTTCAACAACGAAAACATTATTATTGTTGTTATTATTAATGTAATTGTTAAGCTTAATTACATATTTTCAAAAATAAAAAAACACTGATCATAGGAAAAATGACAATATAACCTTCAAAAAATAGTTAAGCCCTTTTTTGGAATTTACACTCAAAACAGCTATTTTTAAAACAGCTTATCCAAACGCTTAAATATGATTTTAAAAATAGAAAACGCATATTTTCACATTTTTACCAAACACTTATCTGTGGTTTTTAAAATGGAGTTTTCAAAACGCACGTTTTAAAAACGCTAGTTTTAAAAACGCACATTTTGAAACAGCTTATCCAAACAGGCCCATAGTGACAATTGATAGTTAATGTAGATTAAACCATTTTACCAATAATTTATTATGAATAACAATCTATTTTCTAAACTATATATAAGAAATTTAAAATTCTACTTCATCTAAGATTCTATTAGCAAAAGTTTCAAGTAATTTAAAACAAATTTAATATTTATTTTAATTGTAAATCATAATTTTATGTTTGAATATGTAAAATTTATATATTAAACACCATGCTCATAAAGAGTGATTTAAATGTATGTATTAATTATATATATGTCGTAACATTAATGTGTTTCATAATGTGAGTAACTAATTATATTAATATAGTTTTGAATCTTTTAATTTATTTATATATATCGTTTTAAGTAAACTGTGCAAAAAAAAAAAAAACAAAACAAAAAAACAAAAAGCACAAACTGACGGTGAACAACATGAGAAAAAGAAAAAGAAGAAGAAAGAAAGTAAGAAATTAAATAACGATTAAAAATAATAATAAATAAATAAATAAATAAAACAAAACGTGTTGGTGGCAAGAAAGAAACAAAAAGACACAAAAATGAAAGAGATAATGTAAAAATAACCTTCTATTAATGCTAAATCCCCAACCCCGAACCCCAAATATTAAACTTCCAACTAAGGGTGGCAAATGGGCGGATTGGGTCATAAATGGGTTGGGTGTATAATTACATATTTATCCATTGATGACCCGTTTATATATAAATTAATTATCTATTACCAATCCAACCCATTTAATTAGTAACCCACCCATTTAATTCAATATGACCCAAATACCTCTAAAACTACATGAATACCCTCTTGACCTCCAAAATTACCAAAATACCCTTAAATACCTAAAATGACACAAATACCCCTACACTTCCAAAATTACCAATATACCCTTAGATATCCAAAATTATCCCCAAAATCTCTAAAATGAGAAAAATATCTCCAAAATCTCTAAAATGAGTAAAATACCAACGAAACCTCTAAAATAACCAAAATACCCCGATATCTCTAAAATCACCAAATATGCTCAAAACCCACTAAAATGACCAAAATACCTTCAAAATCTCTAAAATGACCAAAATACCCCTGAAACCCAAAAAATGACCAAAATACCTCCGAAACCTAAAAATGACCAAAATACCCCCAAAACCTATAAAAATGACCAAAATACCCCCAAAACCTAATAAATGACCAAAGTACCCTTAAAACCTAAAAATGACCAAAGTACCCCTAAAACCTAAAAAATGACCAAAATACCCCCAAAACTCAAAAAATGACCAAAATACCCCCTGAACTCAAAAAATTACCAAAATACCCCCGAAACCCAAAAAATGATCAAAATACTCTCGAAACCTAAAAATGACCAAAACACTCCCGAAACCTATAAAATTATCAAAATACCCCAAAACCTAAAAATTACCAAAATACTTCTGAACCCTAGAAATTTACCTAAATAACCAAAAAAAATCTAAAAATTATTTAAATAACCCAAAAACATAAAAGATGACAGAAATTCCCTCGTAACCTAAAAAATGACTAAAATACCCTTAAAATCTAAAAAATAATCAAAATAACCCCGAAACCTAAAATAGTACTGAAATTCCCTGGAAACTTATTAAATTACTGAAATAATTTTAGAACCTTTAATTTGTCGAAAATATTCTTGAAACATCCAAAATACCCTAAACCTCTATTTCGGTAATTTTAGATGTTTCAGGCGTATTTCGGTCATCTAACATGTTTAGGGATATTTTGGTCATAATTAGGTTTTAGGGGTTTTTATCGATCATTTTTTTTTTTTTTAGGTTTTGGGGTTATTTTGGTCATTTTTTAGGTTTTCAGGTATTTCGGTCATTTTTTAGGTTTTAGGGTATTTTGGTAATTTTCTTAGGTTACGGGAGTATTTCAATTATTTTTTAGGTTTTGGAGGTATTTTGGTCGAATTTTAGGTTTAGGGAGTACTTTGATAATTTTTTAGGTGTAGGGTGTATTTTGGTAATTTTTAGGTTTTAGGGGTATTTCGATAATTTTTTTAGGTTTTGGGGGTATTTCGGTCTTTTTTTTTAGGTTTTTGGGGTATTTTAGTCATTTTTTTTTGGTTTTGGGGTTATTTTAGCCATTTTTAAGGTCTTGGGGTATTTCGATCATTTTTTAGGTTTTAGGGTATTTTGGTAATTTTTTAGGTTTCGGGGATATTTCAGTCATTTTTTAGGTTTATGGGGTATTTTGGTAATTTTTTAGGTTTTAGGAGTATTTCGGTCTTTTTTTTAGGTTTTGGGGGTATTTTAGTCATTTTATAGGTTTTGGGGGGGTATTTTGGTCATCTTTTAGGTTTTGGGGGGTATTTTAGTCATTTTTTTAGGTTCAGGGTATTTCGGTCATTTTTTTTAGTTTAGGGGGCGTTTTGGTAATTTTATGGGTTTCGAAGGTCTTTTAGTCATTTTTTTTATTACAGGGTAATTGGGTAATTTTTTCTAGTTTCGGGGGTGTTTGAGTCATTTTATAGGTTTCAGAGATATTTTTGTCATTTTTTAGGTTTTAGGGGTGCTTTTGGTAATTTTAAGGTTTCGAAGGTATTTCGGTCGTTTGTTAGGTTTCGAGAGTATTTTGGTCATTTTTTTGGGTTTTGGGGGCATTTTGGTCATTTTTGGATTTCGGGGGTATTTTAGTCATTTTTTGGGTTTTGAGGGTATTTTGGTAATTTTTAGATTTTGGGGGGTATATTTGTCATTTTTAAGGTTTCGATGGGTATTTTGGTCATTTTTAAGGTTTCGATGGGTATTTTGGTCATTTTTTTTGTTTTGGGGGGTATTTTGGTAATTTTTTGGATTTTGGGGGTATTTTGGTAATTTTTTGGGTTTTAAGAGTATTTTAGTCATTTTTTAGATTTCAGGGGTATTTTAGTCATTTTCTAGAAATTTAGATTTTATGTTGTTTATTTAAATTTTAGATGGGTTTTAATGGGTATTAGTGAGTTTGTCCATTAGAGCATCAACATCAGAGAATTCTATCCTACTCTATTTTACCATCTCAAAAAGCCACTTTATTACTTATGTCATACCATTTTACAATTCCTTCAGCATCCCAAAATTCTATTTTACCATACTACACATTAAAATAATATAAAGTAAAATAAAAATAATATAAAAATATTCTCACTACAACCACAACTCAGTAAGCCCAAATATCCGTCGGCGATTCGTACTCATTGTGATTAACTGATTCCGGCGACATGTACAAAGGAGTTCCTCTAAAATTCCACCGGAACAAAAATCCCATATTAAAAAAAAAAAAAAAACCAGCGTCACAACAGAAACCCAGCCTCATAACAAAAACCCAGAAACATTGACCTCGCTGTGACCCACTTCAACCATACCACAACCCACTTCATCCCACTTCGATCTCTGATCTCCGATCTCCGTGACCCATGCCGTGACCCACTTCAGTCATACCCACAACCCACTTCAGCCCACTCCGATCTCCGATCTTCGCGACCCATGCCGTGACCCACGCCGTGGCCCACTTCAGCCCACTCCGATCTCCGTGACCCACAACTCACCTCAGCCATACCCACCACTTCCTTTAAGCACCGATCACAGCCAAAAAAAAAAAAAAAAACACAACCACAGAACCCGTCGTATCGCAACTCACTAGAAAAAATGAACCACTGTGAGATGTTGGGAGGTGGATGATGTTTGGGTCTGAAGAGAGGAGAGAGCAGATGAGAAAGAGATAAGGAAGAGAGAGAAGAGAACAGAAATTATGAGAGAGGAGAGAGAAATGTCGGGGAAAGTTGATTAAATTTTTTTTTTTTTTTCAATACTGCTACAGTACAATTCTAAAAATAGAATTGTACTATAGCAGTATTGCAAAAAAATTTGCAATACCTATGTTTAACATTCCCTGATGCAGAACACTTTAAGGCTTAAAATGCCAAATTCTCCTAATATTTGGCATTAGCATTGTCCAATGCTGATACTCTTAGGATCCATATAATTAAATAACCTAATGGGTCTTTACCTATTTAACTCAAATATTCAAATGGGTTAGGTTAAATCCAAATTAGATGAATAATGGGTGAGTTCATAAATATGGATAAAAATTTCCACCCCTACTTCCAACCCAATAAATACCTATAATTGGTATGAGCATTAATCAATGGTGACACACATGAGTGCAAAGGTAACCCTTGTATCAGTTGTATGTGCTCCTTGCATATATAAAATTGTGAAAATGTGTAAATAAATGAAATTAATGGAGTTGTCACTATCTAACGAGAAATTATTCAATGCTCTTAGAGGACCATGTCGTCAATGTCCAATGGTTCTCCATTCAATAATATTTTGCTGTGTCAAAATTAATTGACTAAGTGTACTATTCATTGAAGCGTGAATTTGATTTGAACTTCGGTGACTATGGCAATCCAATACTATGAAATACTATGTAATAAGAAATAAATTAATTAATTAAGATTTTGCAGAAGCTTTGAGATGTCCAAACTATTGGGCAATAATAGGCCAAACTCATCAAAGATGCAACTCATAATTATAACCCCTAGATCTTCATCTTCCTATAGAAAATCCACACAATTATCAGAAACGCTTCTGCACTAGAATCTTTGAATTACAACACTTTACAAGCACTAATGTTTTGACTCACTAACGCTAGTACATACAAAACACCTTTCTTTCACTGCACACATGGCACTTACTCACCAAATACAATTGCACACACTTGACACCTTACTTCTAAACACCTAGCTATTAACACTATGACATAACCACTCTTGACTTTATTTTCTTCACTTCACACTAGTCACGGTGCTTATGACACACACTTCACCGGTGCTTCACCTCACAGGCTCACACTTCACACTTGCTTCATATTATTTATACATGGGTTAAAGTCGGTTAACTCACTGACTTTGAATTCTCCAACACATTCCATTATTATCTTTTAGTAATAGTAAAAATATCTTTCTTTCACCAACCTTCTACACCCATTAAGAATATGTGGCTGAGATTAAATAATATAGGGTAGCTCTAGAGAATTCCGGGGAGAGAGATTAAGAGAAACTCTAGAAATTTCTAGAGACGAGAGTTAGTGTTGATTTCTAACGTTACCCACACTACCCAATACAGAAATCCCAATTGATAAAAATCAAACAAGAATCTTTTGAGCTATTGTCATGTACAACTTCTCTTTCTTGGGGTCTGTTTGGGATTCTCTTATTTTGCTAAAATTGAAAATTTTTTGCTGAAAGTACTATAGATAAAAGTAAAAGTTAGCTGAAATAGTACAATGAGACTCATAAATAGTACCAAAAAGTGTAGTGGGGTCCATAAATAGTAGCAAAAATAACCTGAATAGTAAAATAAACTAGTTTTTTAATTTTTGCCAAAAACACACTTGGTTGATTGCGATTTTAACCACAGTTTGTTTGTTCTTGATGACTTTGCCACTATTAATAGAAGGCCTTGATCAAAAGATGATTAAGGAATGTCACCAGTGAGGACAAAGGGTTTTTTTTTTTTTTAAATAAATAAGAACTACAATGGGTTGTTGTAGGTGAGATGTGAGTGAGTACTTGTTTTATTTTTATTTTCCAGAGGAAAAGGACACTTATTAGTCAATTAATTTTGGCACATTGCATAATATTATTGGAAATTGACGACGTGGTCCTCCAAGAGGAATGAATAATTACGCAATACCTCTGGGTTCTAAATACTACTGGACATGCTAGCCGAAGCAAGGGGATCTTGCCCCCATTTCTCTACTCTCTCTCTTTCTAGAATTAATTTTCAAAATCGAAGAAATATTTTAGATTGATATTAATGATTATTTTTTCTTGACTAGAAAATGCTTAAATTTCGAGATTGAAAAATGAGTCAGAATTTGATAAGGATGTAGTATAAAACCCTTAGTTTACATCCTCCAATCATAGCATGACACATCAACATTTTACAAAACAATGAACAGGTGGTATCACACATAATCACTACTCACAATAGACCCAAACCCGTTTGCTCTCTCTCAATCAAATAGCCACCCAAATTAGACTCTCATCGGGTGCTGCCGTTGTCATCCCTAGTGGTTGCTCCGACAAAATTGACTCCCCTTCACATCTTACTGATCTTCGAACCTACCATTTCAAATCAACCCATAAATGAAACTAAGAAACTATATCCAACCTTAACCAGCTTCACTTCTGTAGACACCGTATTTTATACCTGTTACAACTCGGGCCTCCATTCCCTAATGATACTGAAATTCTAAGATCTAAGGTTGGTTTAAGGCCCAATCAGATTACAAATTGACTTAAGAGATGTTAAGATGGAAAATATAACTTTTATTGAGCAAAAAATCTATTTTTGAAAAATAAATATTAGGACATATGTGATTCACTTGTTAGAAACATATATCACTATTTTACGTAATTGGCTTATCCTTTAACAAAACACACTTTACTTGTATTTGGGTAGATCTAGGATGTGTTTAATACTTCAAAAAACTGTGTTTTAAGATCAAGTGTTGAAGACATGCAAGTCTATCCAAGATTCAAGCTGAAGAAGTGTTGTTCATTAAAGCTCAACAGCTTGCTATCCATCAAGCTTAAGAAGCTGTTCCAGCCCCGTGGCTCGACAGCTACTTGACAGCACCTCGACAGATAGCTATCTGTCGAACTTTATGAAAAACAAAATTCCAGTTCTGTTCTGACTCAAATCCGTGATTATGTGTTTGAGTCTTGTTTTCTTCTAACCCTAAACATGTAAAAAGATTATTTTAAGGGCCGTCAAAGTGTACACAAGTTGCACAAGTGTTGAGCAAAATTTGTTCAAGCAATTTGTAACCGGAGACAAAGTTTTGCCCTAGTTCATCATTCTTGTGAAGAAGTAGCTGTGTATGTGCACCGTAGGGTATAAATGTTAGGACATATGTGATTCACTTGTTAAGAACATATATCATTATTTTACGTAATTGGCTTATCCTTTAACAAAACGTACTATACTTGTATTTGGGTAGATTTATGATGTGTTTAATACTTCAAGAAACTGTGTTTCAAGATCAAGTGTTGAAGACATGCAAGTCTTTCCAAGATTCAAGCTAAAGAAGTGTTGTTCATTAAAGCTCAACAACTAGCTATCCATTGAGTTTAAGAAGCTGTTCCAGCCCCGTGGCTCAACAGCACCTCGACAGACACCTATCTGTCGAGCTTTATGAAAAACAAAATTTCAGTTCTGTTTTAACTCTAATCTGTGATTATGTGTTTGGGCCTTCTTTTCTTCTAACCCTAGACATATAAAATGATTATTTTAAGGGCCGTTAAAGTGTACACAAGTTGCACAAGTGTTGAGAAAAATTTGTCCAAGCAATTTGTAACCGGAGACAAAGTTTTGCCCTAATTCATCATTCTTGTGAAGAAGTTACTATTAGGTAGGTACTTTTGTGGGCTTTTGTTGTATGATAGCGATTTTGATTTACTTTTCACATTTGTTATGGCTGGATGGGAGGGTGCAGCACATGATACACGTATTTTCTTAGATGCTACCCGTCGACAATCTGTCAACTTTCCAAAACCACCACCAGGTATATAAATTTTTGTATATTAAACATGTATGAAGGATATTATTTATGTACATCTTACATTTTTTTTTTCTTTTACTAGGAAAATATTATTTAGTTGATGCTGGATACCCCTTAAGGAAAGGATACTTGCCACCTTATAAGGGACAGAGGTATCATCTTTCAGATTTTCGACGAGCTGGTCGAGGGAATCACATAGAAGAGAGGTTTAATTATGTTCACTCATCACTTAGAAGTGCAATTGAGCGAACATTTGGAGTTTGGAAGAATAAATGGAAAATTTTGAAGCAAATGCCACCTTATGACATTAAGCACCAAAGAAACATTATAGTTGCTACTTGTGTTTTGCATAATTTTATCAGAAAACATGATAGGGAAGATGAGGGATTCAATTGGGATGAACATGACTTGGACAGACCAAGAAGCAATAGTAGTGGAGAAGGTAGTAGCAGACAAGCAAACGTTGAAAATATACAAGATGAGGAGATGAAATTTGTTCGTGACAAAATAGCTCGATCCATTTGTGGGTTGTAAACAATATTTTTATTATTTCTGTTTTGGTGTTCTGGTTTTTGATTTTTCAAATAAGAACCTTTTTATTATTATAATGGATTGTCTAGTATTGATATTGTTGGCAATTAACATTTTAATATAATTATTTTCCTAATCATTTTAATATCTTTTTCTTGATGAGTTATTTTTAATATTTTAAATTTTATAAACTTCTCTCCATGAATTTCAACAACGAAAACATTATTATTGTTGTTATTATTAATGTAATTGTTAAGCTTAATTACATATTTTCAAAAATAAAAAAACACTGATCATAGGAAAAATGACAATATAACCTTCAAAAAATAGTTAAGCCCTTTTTTGGAATTTACACTCAAAACAGCTATTTTTAAAACAGCTTATCCAAACGCTTAAATATGATTTTAAAAATAGAAAACGCATATTTTCACATTTTTACCAAACACTTATCTGTGGTTTTTAAAATGGAGTTTTCAAAACGCACGTTTTAAAAACGCTAGTTTTAAAAACGCACATTTTGAAACAGCTTATCCAAACAGGCCCTTAGTATTTTCAAACGTTGTGGTTTTGCAATAAGTGATCAATCCATAACGCTAGCCTAAGCAAATTTGCCTTCCAAAAATGAATATCTCAAAATTTTAATGTTTTTGAAATTATCAAATCACAAGTATCTAAGGCATAAGTTTCTTTCAAATAAAAATTTGGGAAAAGTTAACAGATGGTTTTTTTTTTTACAAGATATGTAGGAGCAGTTACTAAGTAATTACCAAGCAATTTCTAGTTTTCTTGATGTTTAGACTTGCTGTGTAGGGGGCTAAAATCGTGGAAAGAAGACCAAGACAACATTAGTTAAAGGTGTCCTAAGTCAGACCACAAGTGATAGAATGTCCAAGACCTAAACAATAACTGTCATAACAGTTATTTCTGTGTATAGGACCCTAATGTTGATGGGGTTGTCAACAGCAAAGTGTATTTGGCATTTGGGAGAATTCTATGTATTTCTCTAGGCTTGTGAAAGGTTTCCCTTGTACTTGAGATTAAGTAATTAAGGTTAGGGGTGGGTTCCTTGTAAACATAGTGTATACTGTGTGTGTGTAACCCTAAAGAATTTGTTCTAAGTATTTCTTGCAGTGTATGCGGTGTTGGTTGTGACTAAGTCAGGGAGTTGGGGGCATCATAGGCAAAAGTTTGAGTGAAAAATTTAACCCTGTAATACACTGTGAGGTTGGTGAGAGAGATTAAATTGAATTAAAAATTTTTAGCACACTCAACTGTACTAATCTATTATTATTGGAACAGTAGTGTGTTAAATGCCAAATTGATTTGGCATTTTAGTATTTGGCACACCTGATGTCAATGCTCTAGAAGTGTAAGAACACAAATGCTAAAACAAATTATTCTATTTCTCTCTCCTCTCTCTAACTTTCTTTCTTCTCTCTTCTCACATATTTAATTTCTTCTCTTCTTAAACCTCACACTCTCTTTCTTCTCTCTCTTTTCTCGCATATCAGATTTCTTCTCAGATCTAACATAGAAGATGTGATGTAAGATGTATTGTAAAATGATGTGCTAAAATAATTAAGTAGTTTTTTGATCTATTAAAATGGTATATTTTTACAATAACTAATGATGATGCTCTTAATGGCCAACTCCTCCTTAAGCTATTTGTTCTATTCAAAACATTTATAAGTTTTTCCAAATTTACACAAATAAGCATAATTAATATTAAATTGCATAATTATAAAAATAGTATTTACGCGTTAGTTAAACTGCTCACTCGTTATTATTCTATTTACCATTAAGCCTTGTATATTCAATTTTATTATTTTTTTTTTTTTGAAAAAAGGTAAGTCATCAATTTTAAATTTCTTATTTAAGAAAAAAATAAAAATTATCCTTTAAACTAACTAAAATCTAAATAGGGTATCAAAAGCTTTGTAGCTTTACTGGCATTTTCTAATATTTTTAAGTAAAACATCTACCATTCAAATCTTTATCTCCCAATTATGGATGTATAAAAAAAATCTAAAATAAGGTAATATTCATATATTTTTACATTTTTTATGTTACACTAAAAATCATAAGAAGTATTTGGCAAGTCATAAAAACTAAAACAATATACCTTAAAAAGGAAAAGAGTCATATAAATTTTTTTAAGATAATTATAATTTTATATTGTATTATGAAAGTAAATCTTACGTGATAAACTAAACAAAAGTGTACAATATTCGTTATGAAACAAAAAAAGTGTACAATATTTTACTTACGTGTAAATCACACAATCCGGCCATCAAACTTTTGATGATTTGATTGCAATCGCACCTTCTCATAAAAAGTGACTCAGACGATTCATCAAAAAAAAAAAAAAAATCACTCGGATCAGACGCGTCTCCAACGCTTATCTCACACACAAACACGCACTCTCTCTCTCTCTCTCTCTGTCGACTCACACAGACACACCACCCTTCACGCACTAATCAGACAACGCTTTCTCTTCTGTCTCTGACTCTCTAGTACAATTCTGAAACAGATATATATATATAAATACAACAGATTCGGATTTACCACGGCACCAAAAAGATAAAGACTTAAGAGTGAAGATTCCCAGAACCATCCATGGCTAATAAGTCTAAGCACCACCTAACGGTCTCTATCTTCCTTTTCCTTGTAATCCTCTCTGGTCCCACCTATGCCCGCTTCATCGCCCTCCGTTCAACTTCGGATCTACTCTCTGATGGGGTCCATCTCACTCTCAACCGATTCGCCGCCGAGACTTCAACGTGCGACGAGACCTACGGGTTCTTACCGTGCACCACCTCGGTTCTCGGAAACATCTTTCTAATCGCTGTGTACGGTTTCCTTATGTTCATAGCTGCCAAGTCATTGTCCGATGGGAGCGAGCTCTTGTTGGAAATTCTAGGACCTGGTATTATTGGCGGTCTCTTCCTCCCTATTCTCGGGGCTCTCCCTGATGCCATGCTCATTCTCGGTACGCATTTCTTTTCTTATTTATTTTTTTTAAAGAAAGATAAAAAAAAGGTATATCATAATTACTCTTTATTATAATTAATATATTTTGTTTAGCCACTAGATCTCTTCTTATTGGATGATAAATAAACTTATTTGTTAATAAGAAGAGTTGATCTATCACTTTTTCTGTTTGGTTCATAGAAGAACGTTTGTTGTTTGATAAATCAAGATGATTTTGAAGCTAATCTTGTTAATATTTTGTGTTGGCTGGCCTGGGCTGGGCTGGGTTGGCTATGTGAATGTGTTGTGTTTTTTCACCCAAAAAGAAAAAGGAATGAAATAAATGTCAGAGGTTGACGGGACGGCAGGTTTTGGTTACCTATGCCATGCCAGGTCCAGGTGTAGGTGTGTGGGGACCAAAGTATTAAAAAATATATTTAACCTTTTGTCCGTACCCACGAAACTAACGGAAACTGAAATTGAAATTTGGATCCAGATTGATTGTTAATAAGCTTTTCTAATTTTTATTTGCCTTAGTGTTAACTTTTTTAAGCGCTTTGTGTGGAGTGGTTGAGATCTATCTATTCTTATCTATTAAGCGCAATCCCACAGAATGTTTAACCTTTACATTTCGGATTTTCTTTTCTCATTACTAAGCTTACTTCTGTCCCACTCTTGCCTCATTTCTCCTTTTTTTTTTTTTTTTTTTTTTTAACTTTCCGGCTCTGGCACCGGCGCACTGCCCCTGAATCCATATAGAATAAGTCTTTTATACCCCTCTAAAATCGAATACTATCAGAAAGCCCCTTCAATAAAAAATCTCTATTAGGAACTCTTGACTCAAATAATACCTGTGGGTTCAAATATTATGTAATTCTCCTATTTTCTAAAAATAAATAAATAAATTTATCTCCTTATAATACGTTTTTTTTTTTTTTTAATTTTATTTTATACGTAAATAAGATATATGTCATAAGAGTTCCTCATACAAATATTATGTGATCCTTGTTTCTCAAAAATATAAAATGGGCTCCAATTGAAATAAAATTACCTAAACATACTATTGAAGAAATAAAGCCAAATTATCTTGTAAATTAAGCACGTGCTTTTAAAATATTTGTCAATTCTTCTTTGAAGTTTTTAGTTCCATTATTTCTCAATTATCATAAAAAAAGAATTAATTGGATGGGCATAATATTATAGTAATATATTCAAAATTAAAGGTTGTTAAATGAATGTTTTTTTGCATTCCTTCATATACTCCTAAAAAAAATCTAATGATTTTAATTGAATTTTCTGGATAAAATTATCAAAATAATAGCTAATGAGCTCGTGCGCAAATGGCATCTCTTCTCTTTGTATTCTTGATGCAAACATTAAAATAAATCTTGCTCTGTATCTTTGAATGGTTCTTGAGTTTTCAACAAATTAAGTTCTAAAAAATTATTGAAAAGAAATGAAATAACCATCTTCTTTTCTTAATGAATGAACAACATTCTTGACACGTGATTCTAAAATTTAAACTTTGCAATATCTTGAATAAATTTTCAATGAAAGATATATACATTGAAAGGACATTGGCTTTTATTGGTTTTTTAAATAAAGTAACATATTAAGAAAATATTAATTCTAAGATATCATCATGTGCCACCCTAAAAGAAATTTTTTGCCTTCACCAATGAATAGGTGAGCAATTATTTGTACATTATTTAGATGCACTAAAGAGGAAATCTTGTAAATGATGCACAACGTTTTTTTTTTTTTTTTTCCTTGAAGCTGGAGTAATTTTATTCCTTGTTTTCCTGGTACCATTAACAAGAATTGGCAATGTGTACACAAGATTAGGCTTAAAAATGGAACCTATTGGAATAATTAATTTGAAAGGATACATAAGTTAATCCTATGGAATTTGGTGCAATTCAGTCCTTTGCTATTGGATGCAGGTTGCATGAGGAAGTTTTTCAAATCTTTTGATTTTGATGATTTTTCAATGTTCGTAAGTCAAGTTGCTGACCTTAGTTGGCTTACATGTCTTATCTACTTGGATTTTGCTCATTGTGCTTAAGTGTTCTTATCCTATCGCTTTGTTTACAACCTTTTTCAATATGATTCTTTTGCAATCAAGGTATTTCTTACCTAAATTGTACATGTCTTATCAACTTGGGTTTTGCTCATTGTGCTTAAGAGTTCTTATACTATCGCTTTGTTTACAACCTTTTTCAATATGATTCTTTTGCAATCAAGATATTTCTTACCTAAATTATACAAAGCTTATATTTAAATTTTGACCATACTCCTCTCTCTCTCTCAGTACTGTAGTTTATCAATTAGAACTTTCATACAACCTACACCTGTTACTTGATTTTCTAATGCTTCTAATCGACTTTCTTGTCTTGTATAGTATCTGGTCTTTCCGGATCGACAGAAACTGCTCAGAGTCAAGTCTCTGTTGGAATGGGATTGCTAGCTGGGTCAACTGTTATGCTTCTTACAATAATATGGGGATCGTGTGTTATTGTTGGGAAGTGCGACCTTAAAGATTCAGTTGCACAAGATGCACAGGATACAAAAGGGTTCAGTTTAACGGGTTTGTACTTGGAAATTTATTTTCTTCATTAGAAATCTCTGATAACTACTTAACAATATCTGTACACACACACACACACATGTGTGTGTGTGTATAAAGTTCAAAGAGTTGGCTTTGTGAGCCCTCTTTTGGGTACTTGAAACATTAAAAAATGCATTTCTTTTTATTCAGTGTTTTGGGGGGGGGGGGGTGGATGGGAATCCCAGCCCTATGTCTATGGTGGCTTTTTAATTAATACAGTACTATGGGATACAAAATATTATTAAGGGATAGCAATGGTGGATAAACAATCCAAGGCATTAGGAGTCTCTCTCTCTCTCTCTCTCAAAACATGAAGAGAGTGGATAACTATATGTTATGATCCTAATGTCCCACATGGATTAAGTGTAAGCTTAACCATGTGTTTATAGGATGGAGGTAACAATGGAAAATTGTCAAGATATTAAAAACTGTAAGGCAATGCTTGGGTTAAAATTAAAAATTTGTATAAAATGAAGTGTGAAATAAGGAATATAACATTGTTTAATATGAGGCGTTTGATTTATGACAAATCTATTACTCAGGTAAGAGGTTTCCATGAAAGACCAACATGAGTAATCACATGACATACACATGATTTTTTCTGTATAATCTATAATTTTAGATAGACATTATTACACTTAACCATCCATCCAAGAGAGAAAGAACTAAACAATATTTTTGTAGCCCGATGACAAGAATCCCAATCAATGGTTTTGCCTCAATGGGCATTCAAAAGTTTGTTTATTCTAGCTTGTTTGCCTCCATTTCATCTGTGAAGACTCTCTCTCTCTCTCTCATAGTTGCCAAACACTTGTTTGGGATTTTTTGATTGCTCTTCAAAATGAAGGCAGAGGGGTTTTATTTTTTGTTTTTAGATAATGTAGGGTAACAATGTCATTTCCATATTATTGATGATGTGACAAAAAAAAAAAAAATGGGTATGTTATATGATCAAATCATTTAGGATGTAAGGAAAAGTTTTAAAAGAAGGGTTAAATTATCACAAATCTGATGTTTGTTCAAATTTAAAGTCTAAAAAAACAAGTGACACTTAAATCAATGTCTGAAGGAAACATTTGTAAAAATCCCTTAATGTTATCTTGTGACCTGTATGTTGGGGAATTCTTGTGTGTTTATCTGTGTTAGACTAGACTTGTAGTAAAATTTCCTTGCTTTAGGAAACAATGTAGAAAATGACATGTGGCTAATTTGGAAAACACGAAACTCCTTGAAGTATTGTTGGGATAAGTGTACTTTTGTCCCAAAACCCATAGCCTCCTTCCTCTTTTATTTTATTTTATTTTTATTCTTTCCCAAACCCATACCAACTTTTTTCTAACCCAATTTTCTTTATAAAAACAGTAGCATGATTTATATCATGCTTGTGTATGTTTTGTAAAGTACGAGAGAATTATGTAAAATGCTATATTTCAATTTTAAATGGTTAGCTGATCATCTGATTGTCATATTGTCTATTATTAATTTTTATCAAAATTATTACATCAATTTTTTTTTAAAAATATTTATTATTATAGAAAAAGTGTGCTTTTCTTCAATTATAGCACACTTGCGCTTTGCACCTATGCTCCAGGAAGCATTTTGGCTGAAATGCACCTCACAATCTTACCAACGCTGCCTTGAAGTTTAACTTTACCCCCATAGTGTCTTAAGTGCAAAACGTTGATCAGTTGAAAAATAGGGGTTTTCAGGTGGGAAACTGTATAAGGACTAGGAAAGACAAGGATTTTTTCAGAAAAAGCTTGATTAAGGAAAACGAGGGTTGTCATTTATGCTACTTTCAAATAAAAAAAAAATCATATGTGTCATCTGACCATATTTTTATTTATTATTATTTTTTAATCTGAAAAAAATTGGGTTATTTGGGCCTTTGCCTATTGACTAGAAAACCCAGAACATAGAGTGGAGCCATTGATGTATGCAACCTGGAATGGGGTTTACATGATTTGCTTGATGTCCAGTTTTCATGAGCTGTATGTGCCCTTCTTGGTTTTAATTGATGTGCTTAATTGAATACTGTCAATCTGACAAGTTTTTGGTTCAAAATTTGCAGCATTGTTGATCAGTTTCAATTCTTACCTACATTACATAAATAGCAAAGAGTGCAAATTACCTAAAAATTCAATATGTTAGAATCACTTTGAGGCCACTGGTGGTGAAAATTTTTTGGCAGTTCTGAAGTGAAACACAGAAACAGATCTTCCCAGGTGGTCACACATGCATATCACTTCTAGTATTGGCTGTGATTAAACGTTTTACACGTAGAACATGACCACAAGTGGTTGAGAGTTAAACACTTATAATTTCAAGGGATTTTGCGTTTTCCGGGTTAACAACTATAGGGGAGTTTTTATTTTTATTTTTTAATTATTTATTTATTTATATATTCTCCTTTATTTTAGGATGGATGGCCACTGAATCATATAATCATATGCATATATGTCCTGTAGAGTGAAATGTCATGTAACTTTGTAATTGTATAATTAAATGGTTCACATAACCGAATTAAATCTCATGTCTTTTCAGAATCTGGCATTAGTACTGACATCTGGACTAGCTATGCTGCAATGATGATGGTCATATCTGTCATCCCATTTTTAGTTGTTCAAATACCACAATTGCTCAATTCAACTTCAGGGAGGCACTTAGCAGTCTTGATTGGGCTTATTGTCTCTCTTCTTCTATTGGTTTCTTATTGCGCTTATCAGGTAAGTGTGCCTATAATTATATTTTCTCTGCCGCTTGGTAATCCAGTTTTATTTCCAAAATTTTTTATTCTCTTATAGATAATCTTGATCAATCAAATTTGTCTAATCATATGGGAAATTGGAAATTTTGTGCTACTCATTTTTTCAGATGTTGCTAAACATGTACTGTAGCTGGTTAGAATGAGTAAACTCCTTCTTGGGCTCCAATTCATGATGAGGAATATGGCCCTGATAAGCAACTGATTCAGTCCATGTTTGAATTGTTAAAATTTGCTGGTTTTTCTATTGGTAATATGTTTGGCCAGTAACATGAATAAAAAGCAAATGATTGGGTTAGGTAGGGGTTGAACTTTGGCATTTCAAGAGGCACAAGGACATTCTCAATCATTAAGCTATTTTCCTTTATTGTTGAGTTGCAAAAAATGATGAATTATTCTGAGATTATTAGCTTAGTTCACTGAATAATTATATCTTTTCTGGTGGATGGAGTTGAACACTGGCTTCTTAAGAAGCCGAAAAATGCTAAAAGTTAGTTGAACTCCAACTTCTTAAGAAGCTTAACAATGCTAAACCATTGAGCTAAGTTTTTCTTAGGAGAAAAGCTCACAAAACTAATAATTTAAGAATATTCATGTTTGATACTTTAAAAAAAATAATTGTAGTGGCTGACCAACAGTTGGACTAGTGACTTCATCAACTACCTACACCCTTGATTGGATCAACCTTAGTGCAGACTTAATGACTATGATTTTAGATGCTAAAGATTTGGAAGCTTCTAAACATGAAGTCTGATTGTGAAGTTTTGAAATTACCATATGATTTTAGTTGTTAGGTTAAGTAAATTTGAAGAAGAGGAGAGGACAGGATAGGGCCCTATTAAGCATAATTCTGGGTCGACCTCTAAAAAGCAGTGTTTTAATTTCCAAGGTAGCTTAGGCATTCTTTTGTGGTTTGAATGTCTGAAATTCTTTCCGTATTGATGGTTTACTTTTTGATAGAGAAATTTAAAAACATTGTGCAGGTCCTTCAGCCTTCAATCCAACAAAGAAAAATTTATTATGTGAAGCAAAAGCGTGTTATATTAGGATTTCTGTGGCATCTAAAAAAACGTGCAATGGGAAAGCTGCTCAAAGAGAATGGTGAACCTGATGAAGGCATCATTGAAAAGTTAGTTTTTCATGAAGTAAAAGAAAATTTTTTATTTTTTATTTTTGTATTTGATAATATTTTTGTCGGATATTATGGCAGGCTGTTTTCTTCAATTGACGTAGATAACAATGGACACATTTCAGATTCTGAATTGAGAGCATTGATGGTTGGAATTAATTTTGATAAGATTTTCCTGGATCAAAATGATGCTGTAAATAAAATAATGAAAGATTTTGATACATCTGGCAATTCTACAATTGAATATCATGAGTTTCTCGGTGGCATTTCTAGATGGCTGAAGAAGACAGTGCAGGCTGCTGCTCGTAATCCTGGCTCAGAGACAAAAATTTTTGAAGACTTTCTCATTTTCGAGGTAAGTTGAGCTGATTCATATTCACATTCTCATATCAAAGCTAGTTTCATATCAGCAGATGCTTATATGATTTCTTGGAAATTCATACAGGAAACAAAGAGAGAGCAAGATCTGTTGGATGTGAGGAATCACAGTGAAGAAGTTGTTGAGGGTGTTGAGAGTTCCAAATGGACCACCATCAGGGCAGCGCTATTGTTGTTGCTGGGAACTATAATTGCTGCTGCTTTTGCTGATCCCCTGGTAGATGCTGTTGATAACTTCTCTGATGCAACCGGTATTCCTGCTTTCTTCATCTCTTTCATTGCACTGCCCTTGGCTACGAACTCTAGCGAAGCTGTGACAGCAATTATATTTGCTAGCCGTGACAAGCGGACAACTGCCTCATTAACATTTTCTGAGGTTTGTTTCTCATTCCCTACTCTTCTTATCTATGCTATATTTAGTGCTCCATAGAGTTGATTCACAGACAAATTACAGAAATTGCAGGATATGTACTAAATGTGTTATTGGTGTCTTAGTCCCTAGATTTTAAACTGCTCTTGTGAAACAGTAGTTAGGATAGTACTGGATCATTTTGATATATGGATTTTTAAATTTCAATTAATTTTGTCACTTCCTTCCTCTTACAAGAGTTGGAGGGTGAGGTTGTGAAATCTAAATCTATTAGGTGCATGTGTGACTTTACAGCTAATAAAAAAGAGTCAATTAATTTTGGTGGGTTTGAGACTTCCCTAGAGAGTGGAACCAGTCTCTGAGGCCCCTTCACATCCTTGGAAGTAAGAACACCAGACAGCTGAATTTTGACCATAAACCTGCGTTTATTTATTGGTGACATTAAAAGCTCTTTTAGCTGGGCCAAACATCTGAAAAGTATGTGTAACTTGCTTTATTTTTTCTGCGAACTGACTCATTTTACTACCTGTCAAAAGGAGAATCTGTCAAAATATGGTTGTTACAGGTTGGTAATATGATTTTGATGTTATAAGATTCATATGATATGCACCTATGTATCATACTATTCCATTGTAGCTTCACCTAATTTGTTACTAGGTCTATCTAAACGTTTTCCAGCATTTGTTATTTTTCGAGATATAAATTATTAATTTCTTGCTGCAGCTATATGGGGCTGCAACGATGAATAATGTCCTCTGCCTCTCAGTCTTTTTGGCCCTTGTTTACATCAGGGGATTGACATGGGATTTCTCAGCTGAAGTGCTGGTTATTCTTATTGTCTGTCTTGTGATGGGTCTTTTGGGCAGCTTGCGCACCCATTTCCCTCTGTGGACAGCAATATTAGCTATCCTACTTTACCCATTCTCACTGGCCCTGGTTTATGTTCTTGATTACGTTCTTGGCTGGTCGTAGAATCGTGGATGTCCCAAAATTTTGATTGGTGGATATTATATTTGTTGTATGGAGAATCGGGGTTGTTTCTTTTAATCAGCTGTGCCTGTTTAGTTTATAATACATTTTAATTTTAGTAGGACGTCTGGATTATATTATTTTAAGTGTTTTGAGCTGGCATAGTATGGACAATTTTTTATGTTTTTAAAAATCTGGTGTATTTTTATTTTTTCTTCACATTTTGGCCCTTTTGGGTTTTTAATTATGTTTTGTAAAATATGCATCGTGAAACATGATTGTGTTTGTTTTGAAATAAAATATTTTCTATTTTCAAGTATTTGTTTACATGTAAAATATAGTCAAAGTTGTAAAATATTTTCAGTTTGACCAAAGTTTGTGCATAAAAAAAACTTGTAAAATATTTTACCAAAAAATCAATGGTAAAACATTTGACAAAACACTTCCTCTCACTTGATCCCATCTCCCTCTTCTTCTCAGTTCTTCTCTTCCTCTCTCAAACTCTCTCCCCAGCCAAACCAATGAGACCAGTGACAACACCCACCAGCGACAAACCATAGGTGGTGCCACTTCCTACCGAATCTGACCTAGTTATTCAGCATCAAAAATCGCCCTTCAAGACCTGGATTGAAGAGATTAAAACCATTCATCTAAGATTGTTGAGATGAGTTTCAGGAGGTCGGATTGTGGTGGAGCTGCTTTTGGTGGGTCGGATTGTGGTGGATTTGGTAAGTGGATGATTTTTATGTTGATGGATTTTGGGTATGGTTTGTGTTTGTCAACAGTGGTGGAGGCGGAGTGATGATGCCATGATGGATGGCATGGGTTGTTAGATGGGTTTCAGGTATGGGTTTCATTTGTCATGGTGGTGGGTTGACTGTGGCTTCACGGATGACTTGGGTTGTTTGATGGGTTTCGTGTATACTATGTAGCTTGGTGGGATCTGATGATTGTTGCAGTTTTTGTACTGGGTTGTGACTTTGGATTTACTGGTGATGCTTCAATAGCTCCAACTAGACAAAATTTTGCTTTGATTTGCTCTATTCTAGTTGGACTTGCAGTGATCTAGTGGGTTCTGTGATTAGAAAATTTTTACAAAATGATTTCTTGAACATTTTCACAAGTGCTACCAAACACTATAAAATGAAAATATTTTACATCGAAACAAACAAAGTATAAAACGCAACTTCATAAAAAATCACCTTGTCAAACACATGCCTTTTCATGCTTTGGTCTTAAAATAAGCAAGCATTTGCACAGCTTAAACGCCCAGCCAAACGGGCTCTTAAGGAGAAGTCACTCACAATATAAAAAAGACTTTGAAAATGTTAAAATTGATTGCTTGAAAATGTTATAATATGCTGAAATGATATGAGACCATGGAAGTGGAGTACTCAAGAGAGACAGAGTTCAAGCGAAGAAGAGGAAGTGCTTGGAAGGAATGTCAAAAAGTTCAAGGATAGCAGTGGGGAGAATCCCCATCTCCAATCCACGCAGACAAGTGAGCTATAAGAATAGTTTGATAGGAGACATCCCACGAGCATATGCGCAGGCATTTCGCTTTGATAGAGACATTAAAGAAAAGGAGGTGTCAGATACTAAGGTAGAGAGAAGATTCTGGAAGGAATGGTGGAAGTCCCTCTCTCAAGGCATTGATAGTGAAAGTGTATGGTTGGATTGCAGGTTTCAGCAGGGTCGGCTCAATGAATTTGGGGGCCCTAGGCGAAAGTCTTAAATGAGGCATTTTATTATATTTAATTATAAATTCATATATTTTTTTCAATTAAAATTTATTTTTTTTGCTTTTTGAGAGGCAAAATTACTAATTAAATTTTTGCATTCAAGTTCCGCTAACATTTCCTTTTCAATTGGTAATATGAATAATCCACTTAATCTTTCTTGTGACATAGTTGATCTTAAATAGGATTTTATTAATTTTAATTTTGAAAAACTTATTTCTACGGAAGCAATTGTAACAGATATAGTTAGTAATATTTTGAAAACAATACATGCATTTGGAAAAGATTCTAACCTTTTTATATAATTTAGTACATTAATTGGAGAGTTTTCATTTATTTGCAAAACTTTTTTTAAAACTTTTAGTTTTGAAAATAAATCTAAACCATCAATATTGAAATAAGTTTCATGTGTGAGAAAACATTCAAGATTAAGGCAATTTTTTTTTTCAGACTATACAATTTTTTGATGGGATATTATATAATATATTATTACTATTTGGGGCCTCTTTATTAGTGGGGGTCTTAGGTCATTGCCTAAGTGGCCTATAACTACAGCCGGTCCTGGGTTTCAGTTACCTCACTTTCAAGATCAATACCTTGTGGAGCCCTAGATACAAAATGGACTGTGTGGACTTGGGTAAAGATTTCTTTCTAATTAAGTTTGATAATGAAGATTATGACAAGGAGCTACAAGGAGGCCCGTGGTTCATAGGTGAACACTTTTTAGCCATCAAGCCTTGGAACTATATTTTAAAACTTACGAGGCTCTTTTCACCTCATTAGTGGTGTAGGTGAGGTTCCCTAAAATTGCCTATTGAATTCTATGAAGCTATGGTTTTAAAGCATATTGGAAGTGCAACAGGACCAATCCTAAGAATCCATTCCGACACGGTGTCTGGCTCTGGCTCTAGGGGAAGCTATGCTAGATTATGTATTCAAGTGGACTTGGACAAGCCATTGATTAATACAATGAAAATAGGAAGGCTAAGGCAGAAGGTTATGTATGAAGGAATAAGCTCACTATGCTTTTGTTGCGGGCGCATCGGGCACAAAAAGGAGAGCTGTTGCAATGAGATTCAACCTAAGAAGGTAGAAGCAACTAGAGAAGAAATTATGCCCACTTCCCCAAAGGAAAGTCAAGTGGAAGATACTTTAGAACCTAACTATGGGCGAAAATGGGTAATTACCCATTAAAAACAAACTATTTAGTTAATAGGATCCGTTTACAAACTATATATATTTTTAGCAACTCGAGTCTCAAAGACTCGATTTTGGGCCCCTAAATCGAGCATCTAAGGCTCGATTTTCATGGGTTGTTCCTGTCTGATGTGGCAATTTTTCCACGTGGCGTCTACATGAAAATCGAGTTTCTAAGACTCGATTTACATTTAAAACGAAAACAAAAAAAACCACAAGGGCAGCAGGAAAACCACAGCAACGCGTTCATCAGAGAAAAAAAAAAAAAAAAACCAGAGAAGAATGTTCATCAGAGAAGAAAGAAAAAAAAAAAAAAAAAGATCGCACTGCGACCAAGTCGCGCGGCGACCTGGTCGCGCACGGACTGGGTTGCCGGCCTGGATCTGTCTGTGTCGCCATTCCTTCTTCTTCTTCTTCTTCTCTTTCTTTTTTTTTTCTTTCTTTCTGCCTTTTTTTCCGCTGTTTCTGCATTTTGGGTTGGGGTCATTAATATTTTATTTTTGGGTTGGAAATCGAGTCTCTAAGACTCGATTTCCATGTAGACGCCACCTGGACAAACTGCCACATCAGACAGGAACAACCCATGAAAATCGAGCCTTAGAGGGTCGATTTAGGGGCCCAAAATCGAGTCTTTGAGACTCGAGTTGCTAAAAATATATATAGTTTGTAAACGGAACCTACTAACTAAATACTTTGTTTTTAATGGGTAATTATCCATTTTCGCCCTAACTATGGTGCGTGTATGATAGTAACAAGGAAAAAAAACTCAATTAGAAACAGATGAGGTTGTAGGCCTAACCAACTAACCCATAAGGGAGGGAAAACTTCTAAGGGTAGTTTGGTCCTTAAAAGAGGCAAAGTGGGGCTTAGAAACTTTGGTACACAAATGTTTGTCAAGGCCAGCTGGGTTCAATGAGAAAAAGGAGATCCACACGCAACCAACGGCAGGAGCAGACTTTGGAAACATAATGGAGATCTGCCCATCCCCCTAGAGCAGTGAAATGGATGGAATGGAAGCCCCATTGCCTCGATTACTTATCCTAAGGAGAAGAAATTGGTTGGAACTAAAAGCACAAAATCGTTTAAACACTTTAGCTCATCAACTGGTAGCGAAGCATCTGCCTTTCTAAAAGTATCAGAAAGCTTGCCAAAGAAATGTAATGAACCCATTATTCCCAGCAACACACAACCTACCCAGTTCAGGGTAGGAATTTGGTACAGGAACAAGGCTTTAGCCATATCAGACAAGATGATTGCTCAAATCAGAGCGGTACCCATAGACATGATTGGTTGGTTCAAGGAAGAACTTTGTGTTGTGTGGAAACACATATTCCCAATAACGTCATCAAGCAACAGGACCGGAAATCTGCCCTTGGATCGTCTAGCATGGTGCTTGACTCCTAACCCATGGTGGAAATTTCTCACCGAGACTCATTTGATAACGGAGAAGGAAGTAGAGGAATTGAACAGGCAAAGGAGGCCTTTAATAATGCCTCACTTGGATGAATCAAGATGGCTGGTCCAAGAGAGGAAGGTCATCGACTTTAGCGGCACAGTGGCTTCACACATGGGGAACATACCAACAATGAAGCTGTTTCAGATTTTAGCCTCAATTCGGAAATGCGGCCTGCTAGTATGCTGCAGGGATGATATTGTGGGGATCCAGAAAGACATGGTTGTGTGGAAGCCAAATTGGGTGGCATCCAAAGATCTTTTGAAGACTCGGGAATGAAGTATGATAAAGGTGGCAACAATGATGCCTAATCCAATTGAGGTTCCGGTTGGAGGATTTGTCAAGATGAATATCCTACTTTGGAATTGTAGAGGTGCACTGAATGCTGATTTCAAGAGAAGAGTGCTTGAAATGGTGGTGAATCATCAGCCATCTCTAATGGTGATTATAGAA
Source organism: Quercus lobata (assembly GCF_001633185.2). Classification (NCBI taxonomy): domain Eukaryota; kingdom Viridiplantae; phylum Streptophyta; class Magnoliopsida; order Fagales; family Fagaceae; genus Quercus; species Quercus lobata. The sequence goes on along the minus strand of NC_044911.1, from coordinate 27,426,529 downwards.
ACAATGGTAGGAGGAGATAGAGTAGAGAGGATTGCTAAAGGCCTTCACTTTGACGGCATTTTTGCAACTGACACGATAGGATATGTTGGAGGACTGTGGCTGCTCTAGAAGGAGGAGGCGGATGTCTTTGTCCTATTGGCCACGAAACAAGAGATTCATGCCTCGGTGAAGTTATGTAAATCTAATCTTTCTTGGCTTATTTCTTCGGTCTATGCTAGTCCTCATATAGTTGAGAGGAGAATATTATGGTCTAACCTATCTAAAGTAGCTAGTTTGCATTCCCTGTCCTACTTGTTACTTGGAGATTTTAATGAAATTTTAAGTGGGGGAGGACAAATTTGGGGGAAGGAATATAAATCTTAATAGAGACATTGAGTTTAAAGAGTGTATTAACGCCTGTAATCTGTTGGATTTGAGGTTCTCTGGCCTTAAATATACTTGGTCCAACCTTAGGCAAATCTTAGACTTGATTTTGGAAAGAATAGACAGATACTTTGCTAACCCATCTTGGCGCCTGCTATACCATGAAGCTTCAGTAACTCATCTACCCAAGGTGTTCTCAGACATTAGTTTAACCTCCCCCTGCTACTCAAAATAAGCCGTTTAGATTTCAAATTATGTGGCTCATACATCCAGAATTCCCCAATATGGTGCAAAATGCATGAGGAGAAGGACCAACCCCTCAGTATAGCCATTTCAAGCTTCACTTTCAAAGCCAAAAAGTGGAATGTGGAGGTCTTTGGCAACCTCTTTTTGAGGAAAAAAAAAAGTGCTGGCAAGGTTATATAGAGCCCAAAAAGCCCTAGCAAACTATCCCAGTGACTTTCTTGTTAAACTTGAGAAGCAACTCACTGAGAAATACTCCATAATTAAGCTCCAAGAAGAGGAATATTGGGCACTTAAATCACGGTTAAATTGGGCTGCTTTTGGGGACCACAATATCTAATTCTTTCATGTATCCATGGTGGTTAGAAGAAACAAAAAAAGAATAAGATGTATTAAGAATCCACTTGGAGAATGGGTTTTAGACGAGGAAGAAATCAAAAACCTTATTTGTAATAACTTCCTTAACATCTTCTTAACAAATCTCCTTCAAGCCCCTAGAATTTTTGAAGTGTCAAATTTCTCCTATTCCTTCTTGTCTGAAGACGATAAGATTAAACTGAATCAAGAAGTCACATATAAAGATATAAAGGCCGGATTGTGAGCTTTAAAGCCTTTTAAGGCTCTAGGGGTAGACGAACTACATGCTGGGTTCTTCCAATTATTTTGGAATGAAGTAAGTGAGTCGGTATGCAAAGAAGTGGGAAGCATTTTTAGCATAAGGTTGGTACTAGAGTATTTGAACAAGACTCTGATTGCACTAATTCCTAAAGCCCAAACCCTGAGTCTATCAACAACTACAAGCCCATTAGTTTGTGCAATTCAGTTTATAAAATTGTCACAAAGGTCATCATTGCTAGGCTTAGACCTATCCTTAGCAACCTAATCTCTCCAGTGCAAGGAGCCTTTGTTCCAGGGAGAAGATGACTGGACAATATCATTATTGCCTAGGAGCTTATCCACTCTATTGATAAGAAGAAGGGGAAAACAGAGTACATGGCCATAAAAGTAGATCTTGAAAAAGCCTATGACAGACTTGAGTGGAATTTTATTTACAAAGTGCTGCAAGCCTTCCACTTCCCTGACCAACTCATCAAGCTCAAAATGAGTTGCATCTCTTCCACAAGTATATCCATTTTGTTCAATGGAGGTGCTATAGAAACCTTTAGCACCACGAGGGGCATTCGCCAAGATGACCCTCTCTCTCTCCATACCTATTCATTCTGTGTATGGAATATTTAGGCAGTCTCATTGAGAATGAGTGTATGGAAGGAAATTAGACTCTTGTTAAAGCTTCCATGGATAATATTGGCATATCACACTTGCTCTTTGTTGATGACTTAATGTTGTTTGCCAAAGTCTCGGATTTATTTCTTCCAAAATGTTGCCCCTGAGTTAAAAGAAATAATTTGTGAGAAGCTGGGCATCCATGCCACTAACAACTTCGGGAAGTATTTGGGCTTTCCCGTTAAGCACAAAGGAGAACCAAGGAGCCAATATAATTTTATTGCAGTGAGGGTGAAAGCTCGAATTTGTGTGAAAACACACGAGCTTGTTTAGACCCCCTAAATTAAAATTACGGTTAGATTGCTTTTACTCTAACTTAGACTAAGTGCGGAATAAGAGTAAATGAGCGCAAACAACCGATAACACTGCCCTAAGCCATATTCATCCATTATCAACAATGTAAAGTAAAGCTTAACAGTAAGGAAGAGAGATGCAAACACAAGATAACACCGAGATGTGTTATCGAAGAAGAAACCGAAAAACTCGGCAAAAAACGTCTCCGCCACCTTCCAAGAGGTAATCGATCCACTAGAGAATAAAGTTGGAGTACACGAATAACAAAAGACCCTCCAAGCCTAGTCTATCCAATGTACTTGAGCCCTCCAAGATCCTGCTACCAATTGGCTTCTCAGAACCTTATCTCCTCTAGCTTTCCCAGATCCTGCAATTCAGCCTAATTGCATCTGCCAATGAATGACTCTTTCCAATGCTTCTCAGCAGTATCAAAACCTTACTTGACACTCAGATTGGGTGTGGTAAGTGTTTGGGCTATCAACCTCTCAAGGATTTAGAGATGGAGAGGTAGGAGTAGAGGAAAACCACAAAAAAATGTGTAGATGATTGTGGGTATAATAATCTCTAACTATCAAGTGTATTTTCTAGGTTTTTTCTCTAAAAATCACTCATTACAATATATGGGTAATGAGGGTATATATAGTGTGGGTAAAGACTTGATAAAACAAACGTGACAAATTAGCCAAATAAAATGTTTTGCTAGTATTTTGGAGGAAGGTCTTAACCGCGAGACACTTGTGAAAACTCCAGGCTGGCATGACTTTTTGCCTTCCAGTCATGTGTTCTACATATGGCTATTTTGCAAGATGGCTTCTTGCGAGTTTCCCGTGAAATCCACCTGTTCTTTATTTTAAGCTTGAGTATTTACACTCTCTCACACTTATCTCTTACAATTAAAACCATGTAAATACAGGGGAAAATGATTGAATAAAATTACAATCAAATTTAGCACGGAATCAAAGCTAACACAAAATAGTTATAAATCACAACTTTACAATCTCCCCCTTTAGCTATTCCGTGACAAAATCCCTAAACAGACTCTAGACTTAAACGCAAGTTTGGGAACATAGGCAAAACTCACTCACACCTAATTCTAGAAGCTGTGAAACACTTGCACCATATACACCTATATCCTGAAACACTTGCACATAAAATAAACTTTCATTAAGCTCATGACAATTAGAACACAAAGTACGTATAGGAGCAAGTAAAATGCGATCAAGATATTAAGTAGGATATAAGCTATGAAGCGTAACTTGATCAAACATGAACAGTCATTGAGGAATAACTACAATGAACATTTATTTAGTAAATGATCATTTGGACACGCAATGCAATTAAGAGGAATGCTAAAATTAATTGCATGTCCAACAAGTATGATGCATTAAAGAAACTAAAGCTAAAAGCAATAGAAAACAATAAGCATAAAAAAGGCTATAAAAACCAAGATGCACAAAAGTACTAAAGATAAACTAAGTTTTAAACTAAAGTACTTAAAGGCTTTAAAAGAAAGTAATGTAAAAATCCATAATTTATAAAAACTTAAAAAGTGAACTACTAAACCAAAAAACCACCAAAATGAACCAATGCTCTAGGATGCTAAGCTATGCTCCCCTTAAAACTACTCCCCTTTTTTGACCGGAATGGCCAAAAAGATTAGAATTGTGTGGATTCCGAATCTGAATACTCTTGTTGCTGCTTGTCACGCCCCAAACCCAAAAGGGTCAAAAGCATGAGAAATACATCCCAAGTGTACCTGTAGATTTTTCCTTTTTGATAATTCAAGTTGTAGAAGATCTTTCTTTACCTTTCTTTTCCACAAGATAAGAATATATAATCATACTAAAATCTCTACATTACAAGTCAGAGCTCTATAACACATTTGCGAACAATAACTAAAAATCATGTGCCTTCACATAATACATGAATATATTATAAAACTCTGATTAAATTACACAAAGTCACAATCTTATCAAGAATAAAGACCTTAACATCGAGTCTAGGCCTACCAAGCCAAAGGTTAACAAGCCTCAAGCGACCCACCTCCAATAGAATTAATTAAGGTCTCCTTGAACCTAGCAAGATCAAGTCACCAACCATTTACAGCAAAAGTCTCCAAATTTAACATATCACTCTAATCATCACCAAAGAAGTAAGCTCCATACCCAAGGTATAGCTAATAAATCTGAAAAACTGTTAGAGGGTGAGATGAGCTAACACCCAGTGAGTAGCATAATTAATGGGAGTGGGGAAAATGCAAGTTTTATGATAATAAACAATTTACAAAAAAAAATTTAGTTTGGGAAATTGCTAATTGAATACTGCAGGATCATTTTCAATAATAATGTAACAAGAATGATTAAATGATGAAACACAAAATTTCTCAAAATAATACCATGAAACTGTATATTATAATTTGTGAGCACTAATAATATAATTCCAAAGCCATAAAATCTAACATACGGTAATTTATCACAAATATACCACACTACCACATAGACTGGTCAGGGGATCCACCCATTCACAACTGACATGATATTGTCCTCTCTGGTATACAGATTCTTAGTCCATGGATAGCAATCTTACCCATACTCTCAAGGTTTTTCTCTCCCCCCATGGGCAGCAAAGAGAGCATGTCAAATAAGACCTTTCTTGCATGTGGTCTCTTAGCCCCATGGGTAGCAGCCTCACCCACACACAATCAATGAATCTCTTCCTCCCATGGGCAGCAGGGAAGAACGCGTCATCCAAAGCGAAAGGGCATTGACCTGGATTTGATTCCGTTGTCACAAAGACTACGAAAACCAAATCGGGTGATCACTAGGAAATCACACATGGCATGGTGTTAAAACCACATAACGCTCGCATGTTACATTACTTTGAAACACACAATTTCTATCTAGGTAGTTTCAGAGAAACCTCAAATAATCTAACTTCTACAAGGTTTGTAAGGTTTTCAACTTCATTCCAGTCAAAAAGATTTTCTATCAATTTCCCAAATAATACAAGATAAGATAAGCATCTTTAAATTTTCTAATATACCATAAAATCTATGATTTTCTTATCAAAGATTAAATAAAAGATGCTCAAATTTTCCATGTTAACAATATATGCATTTCCCCAAATGCAATACCAAATATAATGCATTTTCATATATAATCATATATATATATATATATATATGTATGTATATATATTAAGGTTACAACACAATGGTTTTTAGGAAAATATAATTTCCATAGGTAGTTTCCAAAAGTATGTCTAACCCAAAAATAACATTTATGCAATATGGTTATTTTTCAAAAATCTCATTAAGAAACTACTTACCTTGCAACCTACAAAAAGCCTAATTCTCCAAGCTCCAAAGGAGGTTAGCTAGAATCTCAACAATATCAAGAAAACCTAACCCAATAAGCATAAAGCTTAAAATTGTATTTAGCTACAATTTAGGAACTGCCAAATAAGCACTTAATTAGGCATGCCTAATATTTAACCTTATTAATAACTTCCAAAGTTTCTCAACAAATTAATTCACAAGGCATAGACTCTAATTTATAAATTTAACCCATTCAATATCATCTCCAACATTATGACTAGCTTCCATAAGATTTACACAACATCATCAAGAGACTCATGAAAGCAAAATCAAAAATATCCTCCAAGACAAGAAATTTAGAACTTCAACTAAATCCAAATAAACCCAATGGCAAAGGAAAAATTAGATTTACCAACCATCACATGTTATAACTCAAAACCCCTAAATTTTCCACTATACATAAACCTTAAGTAGTCATCATTAGCACAAACCATATACCCACTCATCAAATAATTCCACCAATACAAAACCTATACATACAAACACATAAATATCACTTCCAATGCTCATAAATCATATGGGTATCATTATTAAAGCTTAGATAAAAATAACCTCAAGCAAAAGTGTAAAACCCACCAAAAAGATTAGAAATTTTTACCTCAAAAAAAGGATGTGAAGTTGTTTATAGGTTTATAACTGTTTTTCGATGATCTTGCCGGAAAAACTATGGTGGAAATGGTGGTGATGGTGTGGAAGTGCCGGTGGAGAGGATGAGAGTGATAGAGAGGAGTGTGTTTAAGTGAAAAGAAAAGAAAAAGAAGCAAAATGAGAGATATGGCCGGATATGAGAGGGTGAGGTAGATTAAAATGAGTGGTAGGTAGTGGGGTTAGGTGGGGCACGTGGGAACCTAAAAAATCTGATCTTACACCTTCTTTTATATATATATATATATATATATATATTTATTTATTTTTAACTGACAAGGACGTTACACTGCTGGTCCCTCATCATGTCATCGATTTGAGACGAGAGAGCAGTGATCTGGCCTTGTATGTAGGTGAATTGATTTAAGAAGTGTTGCATGTGGGATTCTAGCATACCATACATCTGTTCAACCCTTGCAAATATATGATCAAGACGATTGGCTGCTTGTGTACGTGCTTGGGAAGCGGGTTGTGTAGTGTCCTTCGGAGTGGATGTGAAACAGTTTATTTCTTCTTCTGTGTCTCCACCTTCTTCTTCATCAACATTGTCTTTTAGGATTTGAGAGACACTAACAGATGATCCGGGGATATGGGTTTTGCTTCGGGTCATTGTTTGAGCACTAATTGGATAATCCCTTGGCATCACGAGAAGACCACTAGGAATCTTCACCCTTGCCCTAGTGATAAGAGACATGATAATGCTTGGAAATGGCAAAATTAGCCTTGTATTCCTCTTTATGTTGCATTTGGTGAAGAGGTGGTAGATGTGACTGCAAATGTTGATCTCCTTGTGTGTTAGAGATCAAGTAGAAATATGGCCCGTAGTGCTAACAAGTTAGTCAAATTCTTCACCAGGTAAAGGTTGAAGATCATGATATAGGCCAATGTTCTCATCTCTAGGGTGAATGGAATGGTGTGCAATGCCTTCTTGTTAATTTCACCCCCTAGGATGTCCATAACTGGTCCAAGTTTTTCCTTACTCTCATCATATGGGAGGGATGTATGTGGAGTCATTGGACGAATCTCCAAGATCTCTTGAATGGACTCCCTTGTGACATAAAACTCCCTCCCTCTCAGCCAACAACCTATACGATCCCCTTCCACAACGGCATTGGAGAAGAATTCCCTAATGATTTTGGCATGGACATTCCCCATTGGGTTCAACAGTTTTGTTCACGTCCTCTCCTTGAACACTTCAGGGATGAAAGTGTGTTCTAGGGACTCTAACTCCACAGTTCTTTCCAAGATGATCAGGCCCGTTTATAGTAGTCGTTATAGGCTATGTTTGCATCATCACTTCAGAATGCATCCGAGGAAGTGCGTTGACGCTTTAAGGAATTCTTTGTGGCTGGTTTCTTAAGGGGAGACATCTGCAAAACAGTCATAAACACAAAGAAACAAGGAGAAAAACAAAAACAAGGAAACAAACTTTATTAGTTCCAAGTTAGTCCATAAATAACAAAAGTCCTAAAAAGAACATAAATTCATAAAACCTAATGTCACTGAATCATTTTTTAAGTGCTAAACATGTAACAATACTTATCTAGCATGATTAAGTGCAAAACATGTTAAGTGAATAAGTGTGTGCATCAAGTGTGCATGTGGTGTGCATATGTGATGCATGATCAAGGCATGACCAAGCACACTTGGGCCAAAGTGTGTAAAACACACAACCAAAGATCAAAACATGATGAACATGCATAATTATGGTAATCCCCAAAGTTTGGTACTCATTGGAGTCCAAAACAACAACAAAATGCCATTTGGGCATTTCATCAAACACAGTGTGCATACAAACCACTAACATGTAAAACAATGCATTAACATGATGAAATCTTGCCTAAATACATGTTAAAATGCCACTTGAAGCCAACACAAACACAAACAAACAAAATGGGACACAACCCAATCAAGAAAATCAAAAAATTTTGCAAGAAAATAAGTTTTCCCAACCCTTTCAAAAATAAACCCAACCCTAGAAATCCTATAATCTAAGGCTTAATCTAAGGAATCAAAAGTAAAAAGATGTTGAAACATACCTTAGAAGAGTCTTAGAAGTGATTGATCTTGAGTTTTGGTTGAGTTTTTGAGAGAAAGTGTGTTTTGGGTTGAGAGAGACTTGGAGGAGGCAAAAACAAGATTTTTGAAAAACTGTCACTATTTGCCTTTAAAAACTACAAAAATGTGCTTTTTGTGGGTAAGCTTCTCATGAAGTTACTTGCGAAAATTCCATTGAAGTATATACTAGTTTTTGCGGGTAGCTGTTTCTCACAAAACTCCCCATTTGAATTTCAATGTTTTCTGATTTTTGCCATCCTCATTTTCGCGGCAAGAGTTTTCTCACGACTTACTTGTGAAAATGCCTCTGAAGGAATTTTTATTTTTTATTTTTTATTTTTTATTTTTATTTTTTTTATAAAAACAAGAAATAGACATTTTGCACAAAAACTCTAAACACACAAAAGTATAAAAACACTTTCAAAAACATATAAAATACTCAAAAATCTTTTTAATTTTTAATTTTTTTTTGAGAAGGAACTGAAATATCATTCAACAGCAAGAAAATAGATACACAGGCCACTGAAAAGCATCAAACAACAAACACAAGAAAAAAGGAAGCAGCAACAGCTTAGACCAAGAACACATCTCCACCTAGCTAGCTCCTTCAGATCTGGCTAACTCAGACAAAAAATCTGGAATCTCCAATTTCCACATGACAAATTCTCTAGTTCTTCTAGCATGCTAAGCTAGTTCATAGGCTATTTTGTTGCTAGTCCTATTAATGTGTCTGATTTTTGAATCCTGGAAATTGCATAAACTTTGCACAATGCCTTTCACAAAGTGGCCAACAACTCCTCTAACATGATTAGCTTCAATAGCTTGGACAGTCAAGAGAGAGTCGCTCTCTGTGATAACTCTTTCTAGGCCAAGCTTTTTTGCCTGCACACATCCCTGGTCCACTGTAGCTGCCTCAGTTTCCTTAATAGAATATCTTCCTTGGAGGGGCAAAGACATGGCTGCTACAAATCTATTATCACTATCTCGAACTACAACTCCAATTCCTGAATGTCCATTGGTCAAAGGGATAGCACCATCCACATTAATGGTGTAAAAGCCCATAGGAGGAGGTTCCCAATGATCCTTCTTATCCCCCATGTGTTTAATTTTCAGACCATTTGCCTCTTTGAAGTCTTCAATCATGCAGATAACAGCCCCCCAGATGGGAGTTTCTGAGGTTCCATTTGCCTCATAAAGCACCTGGTTTCTATTGTACCAAATCCTCCAAGCCACCCGAAAAATTTCTCCAAGTCCTTTTGGGTTCCTTGGTGCAAGATCTCAATAGCCAAATCTGGAATATCCATGTTGTTTCCCATTAGTCTAATAGGACAATCATCCCACATCCTTCAAACATTACTAGCTATGTTGCATCTTAAGATAGCATGATCAACAGATTCAACTCCATCATTACACAGCGGGCAAATAGGATTTACTTGAATTCCTCTTTTATTTATATTTAGCATGGTGGGGATTGCATCTTTACATAACCTCCATGCAAAAATCCTTAACTTTGCTAGAATATTTAGGTGCCACATCTTCTTCCACAGTGGAACTTGAGTATCACCAGTAGATGATTCTCCTCTGTCACACCCTTCTAAAATTTTTCGAGCAACGTAGTATGCGCTTTTCACTGTGAGGACTCCACTTTTGTTACCCACCCAAATTAATTGGTTATCTTGTACATGGTAGCTGATGGGGATGTTTAAGATTGTCTCTACTTCAAAGGGCAGGAAGATTCTTTCTAATCTATCTCTTCTCCATCTCTTCGTGCCTTGGTCAATCAAAGTCGATACCATTGGGAAGTCACCAAAATCTTTTCGTGGGGAAATAACCTTGTATGTAATTGGGGTTGGTGACCATTTATCATCCCATATGTGGATTGTTTTCCCGCTTCCCACTCTCCACTTGGTGCCTTGCTTTAAAATTTCCAAGCTCTTATGGATACTTTTCCATGCATAAGAAGGTTGGTTGCCCAGGTTGGCATTTAGAATATCACCATTTGGGATGTATTTCACTTTGTACAAGCGAGTCATAAGGGATGAGGGGTTGAAAATAACATTTGCCATCCTTGCTTTGCTAGCATGGCAAGGTTAAAAGCTTGAAGATCACGGAAACCCATACCTCATTCAAGCTTAGATTTACACATTTTAGATCGTCCTACCCATGCCATTTTCGACTCATTGTTTCGCTACCCCCACTAGAAATTCCTCATCATCCCTTCAATTTCTTCACAGAGGCCCTTTGGAAGAAGAAAACACCCCATTGAGTAGGTCGGCATTGCTTGAACCACAACCTTAATCAAAATTTCCCTTCCACTAATAGAGATTAGCTTCTCTTTCCAACCTGACATTTTCTTCCCCACTCTCTCCTTTATCTCGGCGAATACTTGTTTCTTTGATCGTCCAATTAGAGAAGGGAGGCCTAAATATTTCTTCGGTTGGGTATCTTGCATTGCCCCTAGAATCTCCTTTACTTCTTTCTTGGTATCTTCATTAGTGTCTCGGCTAAAGAAAATTGATGACTTCTCTGTGTTTATTCTCTGGTTCGCTGCCTCTTCATACTTTTGGAGGATGGTTTGGGGTTCTTTGCTTTCTTGCCCAGAGGCTTTACAATATATCACGCTATCATCCGTAAAGAGTAGATGGGTTATGGATGGGCTTCCTCTACATATGGATATCCCCGAAAGCCTCTTGTTTCTTGCTGCCTCCACAATCAAGCCTGTGAGACCTTCAACACAAAGAAGGAAGAGATATGGGGATAGAGGATCACCCTGGCGTAAACCCCTAGTTGGGATTATACTACCATGGATCACCCCATTAATTAGAACAGAGTAAGATACAGAAGAAATGCAATTCATCATTAAGTAGATCCATTTGTCATTGAACCCCATTTTTTCCATAATTTTTTCAAAAAAGACCCATTCCACTCCGTCATAAGCCTTACTCATGTCTAGTTTTACAGCCATAAACCCTTCATTTCTATTTCTTTTTTTCTTCAAATAGTACTTAATTTCAAAAGCAACAAGGACGTTATCAGTTATGAGTCTTCCGAGCACAAAGGTACTTTGGTTTTCTGATATGATGGAATTAAGGATTGGCTTTAGTCTATTGGCTAAGACCTTGGAAATAATTTTATATGATACATTACATAAGCTAATGGGTCGAAATTCACTCATCTTTGTTGGCCTGTTTGTTTTGGGGATAAGAACAATATTTGTTTTATTTAGATCAACTAGAGATGCATTAGCATTGAGGGTATTCAAAATTATACTACAAACATCTTCTCCTATTATGTCCCAATATTTTTGGTAAAACAGAGGTGACATACCATCGGGGCCTGGAGCTTTTGTCAGATGCATTTGAGTGATGACTTGGATGATCTCTTCTTTCTGAAATTCTTTGGTCAGCTGCTCATTCATCTCTTCCGTAATGCTACTTTGAATAGTCTCTACAACCTCCACTACTTTTGTTGGAGAGGATGTCATAAACAATTCTGAAAAATAGTCTATAGCAATATTTGCTATATCCCCCATGTTTTCACACCATCTTCCATCCTTATCCCAAAACCCTCTAATTTCATTTTTCCTCTTTCTTTGCGAAGCTCTGTGGTGAAAATATTGTGCATTTCTATCCCCAATTTCAACCAATCAACTCTTGATCTTTGGTTCCATCTAATTTCCTCCTCATCAAGAAGCTCATTGATCTCTTTCCTCAAGTAGTCAATCTCATCTCCCTTACTTCCATCTCGGTTTACTTGAACAACCTCTTGAAGGAGCTTTCTTTTTTCTTTAATCTTCTTTGCATAGAACCCCAAGTCGTTTCGACTCTACTTTGTTAGCATTTCAGCGCACTCCCTTAACCCACCAATTAAATCAGTTTGTGAGTTGATGCCCATTTGGTTTCTCCAGGTTTCTTGGACAATTTCCCGACATTTTTAATGCCTAGTCCATAATGCTTCAAAGTGAAACCGTTTTTGTTTGTGCCTCTGGGGGAATTGTTGATCTGTTAGGATCAATGCACAATGATCTGAAGTTGAGTCCACTACATGAATAACCCTGGCTTGGCTGTAATGTTGTCTCTATTCTGACGTAGCAAAAACCCGATCCAATCTTAATTGGATTCTTCCATCTCTAGTTATACGGTTGCACCAGGTGAATTCAGGGCCTTTAAACACCAAATCATGGAAGCCACAAGCATTTACCACTCTTCTGAAACCATCCATCTATTGTTGGGATCTTTCCGGTCCTCCGCTTTTCTCTGATGCATATAGAATCTCATTAAAATCTCCCAAGCAAACCCATGGCATCTGAAACTGGCTGTTTAGAAATTGGAGAAGATTCCAACATTCCTTTCTATGGTTAGTGTTTGGGTTTCCATAAAAACCCGTGATTCTCCATTTTAAACTCAACTTTGAATCTATAACTATAGCATCAATATGGTTCCTCGTGTAGCTTTTTAGTTCAACATCCAATTCTCTTTCCCATAGCAAGGCAAGCCCTCCACTCCTTCCTTCACTGGGTATAATTATGCCATTTTGGAGCCTTATCCTAGATTGGACTCTTTTCATTTTCCGAACACGTACCTTCTTAAGAAGACAATTTTGGGCTTGTATCAGTACACTAAATCGTGCAACGCTTGTACTAACCGGGGGTTCCCAATTCCCCAACAGTTCCAACTTAATGGATTCATGGCTCTCGACGATGTCCATAGGCTACGCGTTGTGCCTATTAATTTCTCTATTATTTCCATATCTGTGGGTGTGGCATTGCTTTTTGGCTAGGTTCGAGCTAGTTTCTTCCATCTTTCGTTCATATTTTGGGCCTTATTCCCATCTTCATCTATATCTGGTTCTTTACTGGGCTCATTAAGACCTTTAATTGGGCTGGTGACTTCCACTTGCTGCTTATTTGGGTAATCCCCCGAGCCCACGAATGTTATCCCACTTTCACTGCTTGTGGGGGATTTGTATTCAAAGCCCAAGCCCGTACCCCACTTGCCTTCTCCTTCTTTTAAGCTTTTTAAACTTTTTTGAATTTGAATTTGATCTGACCTTTGCGTGTTGTTGTCACCTTTTTCTAACACTCCCACTAGGTGTACTATTTCTTCATTGTGATTCTCACCCAGATTTTCACCACCACTGACTGTCGAATTATCTCCCATTTTAGTTCCTTCCGGTGTTCTTTCCTTTTGCAATTCCCCATTGTAGTTTCTACCAAGTACACTGACCAATGTTTTACATGGACTGTCTTTTTGACCACTTACTTTGCTGCCTCCTTGAGCTCGAAGCCAATCCCTATATTGAAATGGATCATTTGATTGACTCCTCTGGGATGGACAATGACGATCATCGTGACCCATCACTCCACATTAATAGTAGAAAATCGAAAGTCTCTCATAGTGAAAAAATACATGGGTTTCTTCCCCTTCTAGGCTGACCACAGTCCCGCATCTCCTCAAGGGTTTTTCTATGGGAATATTCACCCTTATCCTTATAAATTTTGCTTAATCCGCTAACCATGATCTTGTGTCAGTTGTTATGAAGACACCTAAACTACTTCCAATATCCTTCCCTAATTTTTCTATCATCATATCAAAGGGCAACCCCTAAATTTGGACCCAGAAAGGAGAGTGGGAGAATTTGATGTTGTTTGCCGTCATTCCCCTTTCCCATCTCTTGAGAAGGAGTAGATTGTTTTTGAAATTCCATGGTCTGTTTTGTCTCCACCCATTGTATCTGAAACTCATTCGCAAACTTGGACTGGAGTATACTATTCCCCATCTTTATTATTTCAGATCTGATCCGGCATTCCACGCTCCTCTCAACGTATTCTTTAGAGCATGAAGATTCTACTTTCTATCTGTCAATAGCTTCCCAAAAAGACTTAGAGAACATTCTTCAAACACTTGAGCTCTATCTTCCTCAAATATTGAGATTTGGATTTCTTCTTCCTTTTTTAGCCTCAAGTGTTGTAGCCCATCTATTAGATACTGCTCCATACTATTGTTTTTTCATTGATCACAAAGGGACAAAGCAAATTGATGATTTACCTAAAGGGAAAAAGACAAAATGATTTTGCAGTGGAACTTTTTGACAATGAGAGAAAGAAGACTCGAGAAGACCCGAGAGAAAGGACTCCTAGGAGAGAGATGACTCCTATAGGGGAGAGAAAAGTCCTAATTTGTTGGGTCCTTTTTAAATTTGATCAATAAGCAATTGAGTATACACATCACATTTGAATACGTACAATTACACAAATGGAATAAGCATTCACTGAACATTAGACTTGTGTGTTGTGTGTGTGGATCAAGTATGAACTAGTTTATAGTCTAGTATGAAGTTTCGATGATCAATTCATTCAAGTCATACACGACTAGTACGAAGTCAAGTGACCTATTTCACTTGTAGAAATGAACATATATGACTCCTCACTAATGTGTTTGCAATAGATTGAAAGCTTTTCATTTGGCTTCTATTTTTCATACTTTTGAATAAAAACAACTCAATTTTGAGAAGCGATGCCATAAACATTTTGATATAACTTTGGCATACATAAGCCTTTAGGCTTTGGCACAAAACATTTTAATACAAGTCGCTTTCCCTTTTTCCTAGTCAAATACTAGTATGTGCAACAACTTTTTATACTCAAAATCTCTTTTTGAGATTGACATTTGTAGAGCACTTTGAAAAAGAAAAAAAAAATGTGAGGAGATATATAGGCACAAGTCTACTTATGTATTAAAATCAAGCAAGACTATTGACCAGTCATTTATGACAAGCTTGATGATCTATTTACAACAATCAAAACATAGATTTCTAGACGTCGTTCACACTTAGAAAATGTGCATACATAATAAGCTAAGCTCGTAAATGCACTACGCCATTAGTACGGAGGTACTAGGCCAAACTCACATGTGATATACACAACACAAGCGATCAAACTTTCTAAGATTTTTCACTTTTTATGGGTTTTTGATTTTTTCAACTCACTCAAAAACTAAACAAGCAAAGTAAGATCAACAAAAATAAAAAACAAAAACATGAAAAAGAAAACATGCTAAAAATTGGAAGCAATGACACAAGAAGATTGCATATGTCATGATGCATGGGACTATAACCCTAATACATTGGAAGTATTAATGCATGGGTATAGAATGATTACGCATGCATACCTTTCTTCACCCACATTGTACGAGTGTTTTGGGTGAGATCCTTAGACGGAGGGGTATGACCGACATGACTCTCAAACCTCGAGGTGAAGCTAGCAAGGCATAATGAATTATTCTTCAACATTTCCATAACATCTACAATGAGTTATCCCTCATTTTCTCCTTTAGCTTGTTTTCCCTTTGGCATTCCTCTTGCATTGTCTTGGCCATGCATAGAATCAGTCCTCTTGAGTGCATGAAACTTGAAGCAATTTGGCCTTGTGTGCCCTCACACACCACAATGATGACAAGAGTGCTTCACTTGAGGCCCTCTTTGACTTTTGGGTAATAACTTCCCTTTATCCTTTGGTTTTGCACCAACAATTCTATTTGCAACAACAAGGGTCTCAATCTCGGGCTTCTTCACTTTGGTTTTCTCTACAGTTTTGGCTAATATGAACCTCACTTCATAGGTTCGCTACTTGAGCTTCCTTCACCAGTATAACCTAGACTAGTCTTGTCATATGAAGATTTTTTAGAAGAAAGTACGCTGTCAAGTTTCTCGGTGGAAATGCGCTCCACTTTGACATTTGCTTGAATAATTTCAAGTTCAAGAAACTTGATTTTTGAATAGGCTTCATCAAATCTTCCTTCAACCCTTCAACTTCACACTTTGCCTCCTTAAATTGCACAAGTGTGCACTTATGCTCTTCCTCAATTTTCTTCATCTTCTTAACGGCATTGTTTGCAACCTTGGCATATTTGCCACAATCTTCTAGCAATGCATCATACATTTTTTGAAGGTTCTTCTCACCTTCATTGAGGCATACATCCTCATATTCCGAATCTTCAACTTCCTCACCTTCGGAATGCACCCAAGCTCATCAACCAAGTAGCTAAATTCATTCCTAGGGTCAATTATGGTAATTGCCATGAGAGCTAAATAGTTTCCCTCACTATCACACTCTCCTTCTGCATCGAAGTTTGAGCTTTCTGAATCACTAAGGGTAGTGGCAAACACTTTACCCTTTCCTTTCAAATAGTTTGGACATTCTTTCTTGAGATGTCCATGACCGTTGCATTCATTGCACACGATTCCTAGCGTGGATGGAGAATTCTTCTCATCTTTCTTCTTAAACTCCTTCTTATCACCTTCTGAGGATGAAAATTTTCCTTTGCCAAAAGACTTCCCACTGTTTTTCATCTTGAGAGATTTTCGGAAGTTCTTTGCAGGAAATGCCACCTCCTTCTCCATATCATCTTCGGAGGAGGAATCATCCATTCTTTCATTTATAGTTTTGAGAGCATGTGATTTGCTAGACTTGTGAGAAGGCAGTCCGAGCTCATAGGTTTGAAGAAATCCAATGAGTTCTTGGATCTTTATCTCATCCAAATCTTTACTCTCCTCAATGGTTGTGACCTTAGCCCGGAAGCTTTTGGGTAAAGATCTCAAAATCTTCCTCACCACCTTAGCATCTTCAATCTTCTCCCCAAGATTGAGCTTGGCAATCACTATCTCATTAAGTCTCCCATAGAAGGAATCAAATGACTCATTGTTGCTCATCTTTACTTCTTCAAATCGAGTAGTGAGCATTTAAAGCTTAGTGTCCTTAACCTTCTTGGTACCTTTATAAGTTGTCTCAAAAATGGTCCACGCCTCCTTGGCGGTCTTCACATGCAAAATCCTGTGGAACTCATTAGTAGAAACACCATAAAATGTAGCGTTAATCACTTTGCTATTGGCATTTGCCAATGTAAGAGCAGCCTTATCCCATTTGGGATTTGACGGTAATAGGTCTAACGTACCCATTCTTAACGGAAACCCATATCGTTTCATCAATAGCACAAAGAAAGCACACATACATACTTTCCAAAAAGCATAATTACTCCTATCAATGAATGAAGGAGCATTAAGAGATTGGGATCTATCCATCTCACTTGGGGTCTAGGATCACAGCAGGATAATGAAATCTGATAAAGTGTACCCGCTCTGATACCAATTGAAAGCTCAAATTTGTGTGAAAACACAAGAGCTTGTTTAGACCCCCTAAATTAAAATTATAGCTAAATTGCTTTTACTCCAACTTATACTAAGTGCGGAATAAGTTTAAATGAGCGCTAACAACCAACAACACTACCCTAAGCCATATTCATCCATTATCAATAATGTGTAGTAAAGCAAGAGTAGGGAAGAGAGATGTAAACACAAGATAATACCAAGACGTGTTATCGAAGAGGAAACTGAAAAGCTCAGCGAAAAACCTCTCCGCTACCCTCCAAACGGTAATCGATCTACTAGAGAATAAAGTTGGAGTACACGAATAACAAAAGACCCTCCAAGCCTAGTCTATCCAATGTACTTGAACCCTCCAAGCTCCTGCTACTAACTAGCTTCTTGAAACCGATAAAGTGTACCTGCTCTAATACCAATTGAAAGCTCAAATTTGTGTGAAAACACAAGAGCTTGTTTAGACCCCCAAATTAAAATTATGGCTAGATTGCTTTTACTCTAACTTAGACTAAGTGCGGAATAAGAGTAAATGAGCGCAAACAACCGATAACACTACCCTAAGCCATATTCATCCATTATCAACAATATAAAATAAAGCTTAAAAGTAGGGAAGAGAGATGCACACACAAGATAACACCAAGACGTGTTATCGAAGAGGAAACCGAAGAACTCAGCAAAAAACCTTTCTGCTGCCCTTTAAGTGGTAATCGATCCACTAGAAAATAAAGTTGGAATACACAAATAACAAAAGACTCTCCAAGCCTAGTTTATCCAATGTACTTGAGCCCTCCAAGCCGCTGCTACCAACTGGCTTCTCAGAACCTTGTCTTCTCTAGCTTTCCTAGATCTCGCAATTCAGCCAGATTGCATTCGCCAGTGAATGGCTCCTTTCAATGCTTCCCAGCAACACCAAAACCTCACTTGACACTCAGATTGGGTGTGGTAAGTATTTGGGCTATCAATCTCTCAAGGATTTAGAGATGGACAGGTATGAGTAAAGGAAAACCATAAGAAAATGTGTAGATGATTGTGGGTATAATAATCTCTAACTCTCAAGTGTATTTTCTAGGGTTTTTTTCTCTAAAATGCACTCCTTACAATATGTGGGTATTAAGGGTATATATAGTGTAGGTAAAGACTTGGTAAAACAAACATGACAAATTAGCCAAATAGAATGTTTTGCGAGTATTTCGCAAAAAGGCCTTACCCGCGAGACACTTGTGAAAACTCCAGGCTGGCATGACTTTTTGCCTTCTAGTCATGTGCTCTACACGTGGCTATTTCGCGAGATGGCTTCTTGCGAGCTTCTCATGAAATCCACTTGTTCTTCATATTAAGCTTGAGTCTTCACACTCTCTCACTCTCATCTCTTACAATTAAAATGATGTAAATACAAGGAAAAATGATTGAATAAAATTACAATCAAATTTGACACGGAATTAAAGCCAACACAAAATAGTTGTAAATCACAACTTTATAGAGGGTAATTGACAAACTAGTTGGTCGGAAGTCTAAGTTCCTGTCCTTTGCTGGCAGAACAGTGCTAGTTAAGTTAGTCATGTCAACAATGCCCAATTATGTAATGCAAGGAGTGGCACTCCCCACTCACCTCAGTGAAAAGCTTGACAAAATCAATAGGGATTTTCTATGGGGATACTCATCACAAGAGAAAAAGAGAATGCACATGGTTGGATGGAGTAAAATCATTAGACCAAAAGAGTAAGGAAGGCCTGGTATTCAAGCTGCCAAAGCAAAAAACCTCGCACTTCTTGCAAAACTAAACTGGAGGATGTACTAGGAGAAGGATGCCTTATAGGCAAAAGTAATTTTGGGGAAATACAGCTCGCAATCGAGAAGACTATCCAAGGATCTTGAAAAACTACTATGCTCCACAAATTGGAAGGCTATCAAGATGGATTTCCCTATTTTCTCTAAAGGCATTTGCTAGAATGTGGGGAATGGCACGTCGCTTAATTTCTGGACAAATAAATGGATGAGAGAATTTTCTCCTAGAGAATTAATTGAAGGGCCAATTAATAGGATGGAGAGCAATAAGATTTTGGCAGATATGGTCCAAGGTAATGAATGGAATTGGAATGCGCTCTCCTTCATGCTTCCAACTAGCATATTGGACAAAATCAAGGCCACACCCATTTAGATGTATGGAGTTAAGAAGGACACGCTAAGTTGGAGTTTATCCATAGATGGAGAGTTCAGCTCGGCCTCGGCATATATCTCAGCTATTCCTAATGGAAACCAAGACATTCCATTCCTTGGAGAATGGATTTGGAAGGTGGATACTCTACCAAGGATTCAATCTTTCCTTTGGCTTTGTCACCATATCATTGTACCAGTGAGAGAAGTTATTGCTAGTAGAGGTATTGTTTGTGATACAATCTGCCCTTTCTATAGGATTTATAAGGAATCAATCTTGCACCTTTTTAGAGACTGTCCATATGCTATGAAACCTGGAGAAAGATTGGAATCCCAATGTCTCTCGAAGCATCTTTTAGGCTTGATTTGTGGCAGTGGCTGAAAGAAAACTACCTGAGCAAGATTGATATACTCTCTAATGGAATCCTATGGAAAAATTTGTTCACTTTCACCATCTGGGCTTTATGGAAACATAGAAATAGGGTAGTTTTGGAAAATACTACCATAAACCCCAACCTCCACAGTACAAGCACAAGGCAAGCGATAGATTACTTCTACTGTATTGGAAAATCACTAAGAACCAAAAGAGTTGGGACATTGCAGGTTTAGTGGATTAAACCCAAAGAAGGCTAGTGTAAACTGAATACGGATGGTGCTTCACTAGGGAACTCAGGGAAAGCTAGGTGAGAAGGCCTAATCCGTGATCACAAAGGACATGGCTGAAAGGAATCAGTCGAGGCATTAGCATAACCATGAGTGTCATGGCTAAATTTTGGGCTCTAAGAGATGGCTTACTATTAGCAATTTAGATGGGGATCCCTTATTAAGAAGTGGAACTGGATGCAAGATTTGTTGTGAACCTTGTTTTGTCTAGCTCAACGCCTAATAGAGCATACTCACCCCTTCTAAATGATTGCAAGTCTATGCTCAACAGGTTCCAGCAAGTGCAAGTGAACCATATTTTTCGGGAAGCGAATAGTTGCGCGGATGCAATGGCAAAGAGAGGATGCTTGCAGCAGGAAACCTTTGTAATGTTTAACAGTCCTCCATCGCTAGATATTTCTTCTTTTATAACTTCTGATGCCAATGGTGTGTACTATATAAGGCGTTATGCCAGTGTTGATGCCCATTTTTGACAAAGGGCCCAATAGCAGAAGAAGCCCAACAATATAAAGAAAGTGAGAAGGGGAAAATAGTAAGGGACAAGGAAACAAGCCCAGCAGGCTAAAATGGCAGGATTGATGGCCAGCAGGCCCACAAGAATAAAAAGAGGAAAATGAGTAAATGGGCCGAGGAAGCTCAAGGAATGAAGTAGTAAGCCCATGGGAATAATAAGATGCAAAGAGGAATTAAATGGGTCGGGGAAGCTCAAGAAACAAATTAGTAAACTCATTGGGTTGACTTAAAGGCCAATAAGGTCAAAAAGTAATAAGAGGTAAGGATGTAGTAATTGGGCTGAGGAATCTCAAAGGATCTAGTAAAAATCTCATGGGAGTAAAAGGGGTAAAGGGGAAGTAAACGGGCCGAGGAAGCCTAAGGGATGAAATAGTGAAATGGGCTGGCACAGCAAGAATGTTGGCCAACAAGCCCCAAAAGAAGTAAAGATGTGAAAAGTGTGCCTAACGAGCCCTGAGCAAAGGATTGATAAAGAAGTGGGCAAGCACAGTAGTAACGTCAGCCTATAAGTTCACGAGATAACATGAAGTAAAAGGGAGGGTAAAGCTATAGTAGGCACAATGAAGTGATATGGCAAGATCAATAGCCAAGAGGCCCATTGACATAGAAAATGAAAGCATGGGCTCGGCAGGAAGATGAAAGCCTTTGCCCAAGCAACACCCAGTCTAAAGAAAGGATAAAAGACAGGGAACATGAGCCCAAAAACTCACACATCCTTCATGCCACAAGAGATAAACACCAACCAAAATGTACAACAGAATCAAACAAGCACAAAGGCAGCAGAAATGGTGTGAAGGACAAAAAGAAAAAAAAAATTCAAACAAAGTGGAGCATGCATAAAGGGCCAAGGCACCACCTACTTGTGCCCAACCAATACATGGGAGGTGGGCCACGGGTCAACGTATTTAGAGGGTATGGTCTGGCAATGGGGAGAAAGAGACTTCTTTGGGGAGAAATGTCCTGCTGGGATGATATCTCACCCAAAAGAAGTAAGTATGGGCTAGGACCACTTGATGCATGCCATAGAGGTAGGTGATGGAAAGGCTTAATCCTTATCCAGATGAGAGTAGTGAAAAAACAGAGAGAGGTAAGAAACAAGACAAACAATTTTGTCTAGGAATGAGGAGTGGTGCCACTAACACATTCAAAGCAATGGTAGTGGCTGAGCAGTCGGTAGACCAATAGGCAGTCTTGAAAGGACACCCATAAGGAGCCAAAAGGTATTGAGGGGTAAAAATGGTAAAATTCCACCTTGGCAGATAGTATAAAAAAGGGTGGTTATGAATAGTAAAGAGGAGGAAGGAGGGAGGAACAAGAAACGAAATGAAGAAGAGGTAGAAAAGAAAGAAGGGAAAGAATAGAGAGAAAAGAAAAGGAGTAGCTGTGAATAGTAAAGAGAAAGAAGGAGGGAGGAACAAGGGATGCAAAGAAGAAGAGGTAGAAAAAGAAAGAAGGGAAAGAATAGAGAGAAAATAAAAGAATATATAGAAAAATCAGAGAGATACAAGTGGTAATAGAGACATGCATTAATAGACTACATTTTTCTCTCCCTCTTGACAGACCCACTCTCTGAGAAATTGTGGATTGAAACTTAAACCATTTAGACCCTTTTTCCAACGTGCATAACTTCTATGGTAGAAGCCTTCCTTGAGGTTACTCACATTAAGGATTGGTTCCTTTCTTGGACTTGCATCTGCTGAGAAGCTAAGCTTACTTTTCTGGCAAACAATTTTTTCTTTTATGCTTGTTGGTGATTAGTTTATCATTCAGTTATTAAACTGTTTGCTGTAGCATTATTTCCATTTGTTGTATTACTCTGCCATAACCTTATTAAGCTATTTTCCTTTATTTTGGTGTTAGTATCATTTGTTTAGTATTATAGTTATTCTGGCATACTGTATTTCTGTTATAACATCTGTAATAGTTGTTCTTGCTGTGGGCATGCCGTACACTCAATGCCTCTGCCAAAACACGTCTATATTGGGATAGCTCAACTTGTGCACAAACTGGCCTAAAGTGTATTTCATTTAGGCCAGCCCTAACTCTCTTACCTCAAACCCACGGGCCACAGTACAGCAGGAGAGATCAAAGCCCAATGACACAAAAAGGCCCACCACAATCTTTTATTTGTCTATATAATTATATTGAGGTAAATGAAGTTTTTGGTTCTTCACAACTAAATTGTCATTTGGCCTGAAATGTGTTTGGCAAAAGTTTTCAATGATTTGAAGAATCTTTTATCTACTAAATGTGTTTGGCAAAAGCCTGAAATTTTTACCATTGTAATTCAAAAAACTAAATGTATTTTGAACATTTTGTTTTATCCATGATAGAAGAAAATAGAGAGAGAGAGAGAGAGAGAGAGAGAGAGAGATATATTTATATAAATCATAAAAATTATAAACAATTGATTGGAAAATAAAGGTGATTAAAAACTAACTCCTAAAATAATTCAAACATGAAACAAGTATTTTCTTCATAAAATATTCCACGCTGCGCGGATTGATGGCTAGCATTACTACTACATTCAGTAATGCTAATGCTAGTGACCGTTTTATGAAGAAGGTAGATGATCTCTTTTTTTATTTAAACATTTCTAATATCAAAGGGTTGTAGATCACCAAGTTGTGGACTTCTCAGCCAAAAAAGAAGCATTGGAGTCAAAACTCATTCCCTTCTTTATTCATGAGTTACATATCTAAAAATTTATGATACAGTGCTTAGAGCATTCATAACTGGGCTTGCAAATGCCATATATAAGCATATTTTAGCATTAAGACATTAAAAGTGAGCAACATTCAGTCTTAGAGCATTTGAAACAGTGTAGCTATATTGCTATATTTTAGCCCCTTAAACACAAATGATGCTCCAGCAGTGGAGCTAAATCTATTTTTTTTAGCTCCATTGCTACAGTGCACATCTATAGATAGATGTGCACTGTTCATGAGAGTTAAAAAATAAACTATTATTTTATTCCACCGGCTTGATTAAAATAATTCCACTGCACATTTCTTTTTCATTCTTTTCTCTCTCATTCACTCTCATCTCGTCTGACTCTGAAGCTCATCTCTCTCAGACCGACGCCATCCCAGCCACCCATCTTTCTCAACTCCGGTCTCTCAACTCCCATCAAAGCTTGACCCACCAGCCATCCCAGCCACCCATCTCTCTTAGACCGATGTCGTCCTATTTGCCTATCTTTCTCAATTCATTCTCTTAACTCCCATCGATGCTCGACCCACCAGCTGTCCTAGCCACCCATCTCTCTCAAACTGATGCTGTCCCAGTTGCCCATCTCTTTCAATTCACTCTCTCAACTCCGGTCTCTCAACTCCCACCGAAGCTCGACCCACCAGCCATCCCAGCTACCGATCGCCTTAGACCCACGCCGTCCCAGCCAATCCATTTCAGGTCAGTTTGTCTGTAATTTTGTAGTGGATGCTTGGGATTTCTGATTTGGGTATAACATCAAAGAATGGGTATATGATCAAAGAATGCGGGATTTTTTATTTGGGTATAATATCAAAGAATGTGGGATTTTTGATTTGGGTATAACATCAAAGAATGTGTTTAATGATTTCTTTTTCATGTTCTTTCAGTTTATTATTTTAGATGCAATAATTTTTTTGCTGTTCTTGCTCAATGAAAAGTTCTGTCATTTGATCTCAGAGCATCCATTCGTTTTGATTTAGAGCTTCCATGAATGGACAAAATGTATTTGTATTGGAATGTATTGGAAATTTTTTGTTTGCAGGAATTTGTTGTATGGTTTTCTTGTAATAGAAGTTCTTGTGGTCTCTGTAATTTGTGTATGGAAGTTTACATTTTTTGTTGTCTCTGTAATTTTTTGTGTTGCACAAAACCATAAACAGAAGCACACAAAAAGGATTTCTTGTGGTCATTTTAGTGAGATTAAGTTACATGTCAAATTAAGTATTTATGCATAATATGTACCATTGTTATAATTCTAAGTGTTTTAAGTTTTGATATAAATGTTAGTTTGAGAATTTTTTGTGTGCGGGGAAGTTTATATTTTTTTTTCTAATTTTATGGAGTCACGTAGGGACATAGAGTTATGTAGAAATCTAACATATTTCACGGGTATTATGAATGGGGATATAGAAATTGACACACAATTTTTGGAAACGTCTCAAAATACTCTTGTGTCAGTTTCTAATTCTCCACCTCCACCTCCACCTCAAGTTGAAAATGCCTCTTCTACAAAAGGAAAAATGGGGCTCTAACTTTAGTTTAAAGGAAGATAAACTCCTAGTGGCAGTATGGCTCAATACTAGTGTTGATGCCATAAACAGTAATGAATAAACACAAAATACCTTTCGTCAAAAAGTTTGGGAATACTTCATGTAGTACAATACATTCGGTACCATACGTACTGCTATCTCCTTGCTAAGTCGTTGGGGAGCGATTAGTGAAAAGACAAATAAGTTTGCCGGGTGTATGGCTCAAGTTAACGTACACCGTCAAAGTGGTATAACCGAAGAAGATAATGTATAAATTATATAGCAATAGTATTAACATGTCCATTCACCAATAGTTTGAAGATATTAATCATGTTATATTTCTTTTAATTTTTTTTAGATTACTAATGCGAAGGCTTTGTATTTGGAGAAGCACAAGAAACCCTTTCTTCTTGACCATTGTTGGCTCATGTTAAAGGACCAACCAAAGTTTCCCGATCCTAACAATGCTAAATCGAGATCATCCATGCCTCCAACTCTGGAGTCGATATCTATTGGCGAAGGGGATTGTGGGTCCAAACTTGGTGACACTTCCAATTTTGAGAGACCTATTGGTAGGAAGGCCAAAAGGGCCATCCGAAAGAACAAAGCCATTGGAAAAGATGTAGGGGAATATTTGACCAAGAAATTGAAATTGATTGAGGATGTAACTTGATTGGAAGAGGTAAAAATGTTTATTGAGAGGGAAAAACTTGCGATTGAGAAGGAAAGAAGTGAAAAAAATAAAAACTTAAGATTGAGAAAGAAAGAATCATGATTGAGAAGAAAAAATTTGAGATGATAGAAAGGTTAGAGGAGGAGAGAATCATGATGATAGATACAAGTGGCTTGACCGGAGCACAAAAAGCTTTTTATGAACAACTCCAAGAGGAAATCATGGCAAGACGAAGTTCACGTAATTAATGGGTTTAATTGTATTTTGGATGTAGCTTAGGCTTTTATGTATTTTGTAGTGGCTTATGTAAGCCTTTATGTATTTTGTAGTGGCTTATGTCACTTGACTTTAATATTAAATTAGATGTATGTGTTTGTGTTGTGACTTAAAGTGCAATCTAACAAAGACTTTGAAGTGCAATGTTTTTTATCTTTTGTTAAGTTCCATTTGGTCTTGTGATAGGCATTGATATAATTCTTTGTAGACTGAAAAATGAAACTATTATATATCTTGCTGTTACAACCACTATGAGTGTCTTTAATCCAATTATTTTAATTCATTGAACATTCGTAGTATCATATGCTTGGTTTTGAGATGATAGGTCTTAGAATAAATCTATGAACAATGAGCATTCATAGTATTTCTTATTTTACTTATCTTTTTAAAACGAATCTATTTGTTTTTTTACTAAATTTTCTTTTTAAACCAGGAACCCTTACTTCTGAACACATCAATTTACTAAATTTTCTTTTCCAAGTTTTTTTTTTTTTTTTTTTAGATGTATGTATTTGTGTTGTGACTTATGCGTGAATTGGTTATAGTCTTTTTGTTGTGGCTTATGTCACTTAACTTTAATCTTGCATCTATAGTAAAAATTGCTTTCCAATTGTCTTGAAGGTTGCATCCATGAATCACTATTTGTTTCGCAAGTTCCTTCTTGATGACTCAGATGAAGATGAGATAATCGAAGAACTTGTTATGGAAACATCACAACCTAAACGTCGTCGTTCTATCCGACGTAATCATTTGGTAGGCCATGAGAGGCTTTTTCTTGATTATTTTGCTCCCACACCAATATATCCACCCTCTTTATTTCGTAGGAGATTTCGGATGAAGCATTCTTTTTTTCTACGTATTCAATCTAAGGTAGAAGCTCATAAATCTTACTTTGTCCAAAAAAGAAATAGTGCCAAAAAACTTGGTTTATCTTCATTACAAAAGATAACTACTGCACTTAGAATGCTTGCGTATGAAGTATCGGGTGATTTGATAAATGAATATGTACGGATTAGAGAAACTACTGCATTAGAAAGTTTGAAAAAATTTGTTACTACAGTAATTGATGTTTTCTCTGAGGAATACTTGAGAAAGCCAAACAATGAAGACATTACTAGACTGTTAGCTCATGGCGAACATCGAGGTTTTTCAGGTATGTTAGGTTCAATTGATTGCATGCATTGGAAGTAGAAAAATTGTCCATCTACATGGAAATGTCAATATTGTGGTCATATTCATGAGCTTGCTATTATTTTGGAGGCAGTAGCATCATATGATCTGTGGATATGGCATGCATTTTTTGGGTTACTTGGATCAAATAATAACATTAATGTGTTAGAGCGATCTCATGTATTTAATGAACTTGTTAAAGGACGTGCTCTTAGAGTACATTACTCAATCAATGGTCATGACTACACAATGGAATATTACCTTATTGATGGCATATATCCAAAGTGGGCAACATTTGTGAAAACAATCCCAACTCCACAAGGAAAGAAGTATAAATTATTTGCAACAGCACAAGAGGCGTGTAGGAAGGATGTTGAGCGTGCATTTGGAATGCTTCAAGCATGTTTCGCAATTGTCCATGGACCTGCATGATTTTTCCATCTTGAAACACTCTAAAAGATCATGAAAGCGTGCATAATTCTCCATAACATAATTGTTGAAGATGAGCGGGAAGATAAGCATGATGATAATGAAGTGGTAGACTTGGATTATGAACAAAATGATGGAGTGGATAATCCTCCTCTGCAAGTCTTACGTGAACAAAATAATAAATTTTTGTCATACATTGAGAGACATGGACGCATTAGAGACCGAGAAATTCATTTTCAACTCCAGTAAGACCTTATTGAACATTTATGGCAATTGCAAGGTGAGTCGTAGGAACTTTCCTTTTTGTATGTTGAGAAGCATGAGTCATAGGAACTTGTGCGAGTGTGTGAGTTTTATTGTAATTTATTTTGAGTTATGTATGTGAGTATATCTATGGACTACATTGTTCTTGCTATAATATGTGTTTTACTTTATATATTTTCTTATAAAGTTCCTCCATTTCATAGTTCACATTGTTCTAAGATTGCTTCCAGACAATTGAGACGATAATAGGCTATCATGATAATTGAGAAATTGTTTTAGCAAAAAAAAAATGTATAAGTATAATTTGGGGTTAAAAAAATCACTTGTTAACACTGGACGATTATTTGCTATCATATGGTGGCAACGGCGGCAGCAGTGGTGGTAAAAGATTCAGCGGCAGTGGCAGCGGCGGCGACGATGGCAGTGGCGGCGGCGGCGGTGGTGGTTGCAGGTGGTTGTGATTGCTGTTTATTGTAGTGGATATATTATTTTATTGTGATATTTATATTATTTTATTGTATTGAAAGGTAAAATAGATCTACTGCTGCAGCATATATGTTGGTAAAATAGATAAAGTAACTTTTGGTGGAGTTAAAAAGCTAAATTTTTAGTTCCATTTTTGTGGATGCTCTTATAAAATTGCAAAATTGTAAAAAATTTTGGCATTGCGCTACAGTGCCATCGTAGATGTATGATGGCATTGTAGCACTATTGTATCTTTTTTTAATCAAATTTATTCTCTTTCTCCTCTCTCTTTCCTCATCTTTGTTTTGCTCTCCCCTCTTCAAGCCCAAAACCCATGGTGGACGGTAACACCATCACTAAGCCACCATGGCCGAAACACTGTCACAGGCCACTGCAACCCACCATCATCACTGACCACCACAACCCACCGCAAGCCACTTACCAAGCCACACACCTCACATCCAAATGAGTTTCATCCAAGTGATTATTTCTTCTTCTCTGTCAAAACCACCACCACTGCCACCACAACCCCAAAATCAAAACTCCTGGCCAAAACCAAATCACAAAATTCACAGCAACCCACGGCCAACCCAAATCACAAAAGTCACAGCAACCCATGGCTAAAACCAAATCAGAAAACTCACTACCAAACCAACCACAACCTCACCAAATCATAGCACAACCTAAAAAAACCCACACCCACACCCCAAATCACAAAACTCATCTCGTAGAACACATAACCAAAAAAAATCAACTCTATCGATTCTACGCTTGAACGACGACTTGGCAATTTGGTTCAAAGCTTTGCTCATCGCATCATTTCCCAATCCTGTGTATAGGGCTTTTGCATCGGTGTTCACTATAATGCTCTTCTTCATATGAAAAGGATTCGCTGGGAAGAGTCCTTGATCTTCGATAACCGCTATCCTTCTCATCGTTGGAGTAGGAATCAGAACGGGGTGGGAGTCTATTTTCGTTGTGCATGGCGTAATTTCTTCTTAAGCTAGTCGATTTCCCTTTGCATGGCTTTATCTTGTTGTTCTTGAGAGATGTGACTCCCAACTCGGGAGTGGCTTTTGCTTGTGTGCATAACATGCATGTTGCCTTACCTATCTTTCCTATGTTCAAGATTGGCAAAATTGTTTTCACGTTGAGACGCCATGGATTTTACTTGATGTGAGCCTGAATTGGTCATATTTGATCGTTGTTTTCACTACCAGACAAGTTCTTTCCCACAGACGGCGCCAATTGTAGAGTTCCGATTTGTGGCTCAAGCCCAAAGCGTATAGAATCTTGGCCCAATAAGCCCAATACAATAAATTTGTAGAGAGTGGGTCAAAGAACTAAGCCCTAACGATTTGAACAGCGGCTAAAATAGAATTAAATGATAATCAAATGCAAACAAGATGTATTAATATTAATAGACTTTCAGTCTAAGGAGACTATAATTATATATAGATCACAGTTGAATGCAGAAACAATTTGGATTACTACAATGTTCTCTTTCTCTTTTTTCCGATCTCCTTTCCATGAAGAGTCTTTCTCCTTATATATCCTCTTTTGAATCGTCTTTACCCTCCACTTGTTGATCATCCGAACCTCTGCGTAAGTACTTGTCCCATCAGACACCCTCTCTAACTCTCTGTGGATTGCGGTAGCTAAGGTAGCACTATTCAGAGGTCTTCTCCACATAAATGCGGCCAGAAAAGTAGCTACAGTGCATTTAATGCAATGGTGTCAGCCTTCCCTTTGATATTTTTAGGTTTCCTTTCTTCTCATATGTTCATGAGGCACATCCCTGTCATTGAAGCTTCCTAGAAGGTCACTTTAATTACTGGATTACATACTTTGAACTATATTCATCACGTCTGAGGAGGATGTACTCCTCGGACAACCTTTCATTTGCTCTCTACTTATGGGACTTGGTCTAGGAATATCTAATAATTATTTATTTCTCCTCCGACCCATTTATATCCTTGGATAAAGCCCAAGACCCAATATACGATCTTGCGCCCTTGCCCCTACAATATATATATATATATATTTATTTATTTGTTGTCATTTTGGTCCCTATTATCCTTACTTGAGGACCAAAATGATAATAAAATTTAAAACATATAGACTGAAAGTGAAGGAAAAAAAAACTTGAGGACCAAATTGAAAGTACTACCAAAATATAGGAACTAAAAAGGTAATTATGCCTTTATTTTATAAACTAGTATTTTCTTTCGAACAAGACACAACTTAATCAAAAATTTTATATAAACTAAATAAAATATTTCAATAATATAATTAAATTAAATAGATGGTAAAAATAAAAGAACAAAAATTAGATTTTTTGATAACCAGAACAAAAATTACATTAAACTATTGATAAACGGACATTGTATAATACCAAGTCTTAAATAATAAAAAAATTAAAAACTAAACTAAAGATTACATCATTCGCCAAAAAAAAAAAAAAAAAAAAAAAAAACCTAAAGATTACTTTATACTATCTATAAGGACTCAATTTGCAACGACCCCAAATGGGTATTGGGTTCGTACGCCAAAGGCCCATACAATAAAATTTGTAGAGCGTGACTATTTGAGAACTAGATTAACTCTTCAAAAGAAAAACGATTCACCCCAAGTCTATAGATGGATTAGAACCGATGTCATTATGGGTCTCTCTTTGAAACAAGTAAAGTTCTAAGGTTTCTCAGTCTTTTTCCTCTGTATTCTTTTTATCTCCTTCTTTTTTCTGTTCTGTCCCCCTTTTCTGCATGTTATTCTTTCATGTTATATACTGTCCCCTTCGTACCATCTTCACCGCACACGTGTAGGTTGGGTTTGGGGAATTTCTTTCTATCCCATCTAACACCTTCTGGAGCCTCCTATGAGTAGCTGTAAGGCTGTTTCATCACTATTCAAGCATCACCTCCACATTAATGCCGCCAGAGAGTTGGTTGAAAGGCAATTAATGCGGAGGTAGCTGTTGTTATAGATATTTGTTTGCCTTCTCTTTCTTACCCTTGGTCCCTTATCCCACCTTTAGTGGTGACATAGTTCCGAGGTACGTTTGTAACAAGATGGTGTCCTGATCGTCCTCGGATTCATGTTGCTGAGGAGGATTGTGTCCTCGAACGAATACTGAACTCACCTTTCGTGATATTCACTATTCCCTTCGTGTGGTTACCCTTACAATCCGACCTGGACCTCATCAGACAAATTTGCATCCTCGGATGGGCCACAGGCCCAATTAACTTGACCTTAATAGTTCTGGTGACTGACCGGCCCCCACAATAGCCCCTCAAAATCTTGCTTTTCGACTCCTTGGGAGAAAAGGTGGATTTTGACGTCACAAGCCCATACCCATTCGCATTTTGGGGCATGCCTCTGATGCTTCAGCATCCCGATTTTGGCAGCATTAAATTTTGGCAACACCCTTGTCTCCCACGTTCGACGGTGAGATGTAAATCGGACGGTAGAGGGCCTATCTCGTTTTGCGAGCAAGAATTTTACCTCTCATGATCTCTGCATGACTATAAAGGCGTTCTCAAATTAATTCTAATTCTTACCTTCGATGATCACATAGTTCTAGAACTCATACACTGAACCTGCCTTTCTCTATTTTGGTCATTTTCCTAGCGTCTACAAATAATCACATCTTATCCGAGGTTTTCCCTTCGAACCTGTAAGTCTTCTCAAAATCTTTACCACTTTTATTTTAAACTCGTCAGTTTCTCTATTAAATCCTCTAGAAAAATGGGGAAATAGAAGAATCCATTTCGATGTCTAGTTGAGTCCGAGGAAGGTATCAGAAATTTTCGCTCTAAGTATAAGATCCCATTCCACAGTGGGTATGAGGTACGCAGCCCAAGGGGAATGGGCCGATGCTAGACAAACAGGGGAAGTGGTTATTCCCATGATTGCCTTTATAGAAGGCGGGATGACCATCCCCATGGGTAGTATCACTAGGAATTACCTTAACTTCTTTAGGTTATCCCCTACCCAGTGTGCCCCAAATATATTTAGGGTCTTGGGAAGTATAGATGCCTTGAACAAGAGGATGGACCTAAAACTGACCCACCATGACGTGAATTAGGTGTACAATCTCCATCACTTAACCGGATTGGGGTATTATCTCAAGTCAAGATATCCCAAGGTAAGGCTGATTCAATGCCTTCCCACTTCGAACAAGAACCTAAAGGAGGATTTCCTTATTCTCTCTGGGAAATGGCATGATGGTCTGCCTTGCCCTATAGTAGAGGGAGCACCAGGTGGGAGTGTAGTCATAGATTTATAACATTTGGTTTACACGCACATTTTGTTTACTATTTTTTTTTTTTTTTTTGTATTTTTATCTCTAATAACGCTTATCTTCGACTCAAGGTTTTGCAGATAGACGTTATACAAAGCCTAATCTTAAGTTAGTCAATAAGGCGAGTTTGGATAAGTTACTGAAAGTCGAGATATACGTGAATGAAGCTGACGGCCAACTTCAGGCAGCACACTTAATTCTCGGTTATACCCCCCTATTGTTTGCTTTTCAGGCACCGAAGTGTGTGATCAGAGCCTGCGACCCTCGGCTTCACCGTATCAGTGTTGCCTACGAAGGGTTCATTGTTCCAGAAGGCATTCCACTTCCTTAGCATACATCCCGCATAGAGCCTCTTTTCGTAGCCAGCGTCTCGACAGGAACTTCTTCATCCCAGTCTACCCTCAGAGAAAAGAAAATAGGAGAGAGAGAAGAAAAGGAACAGGGACAAGAAGAAGCTATAGAACTCTCCGACTCCTCAGACGATTTTGGGATTTTTGACCAACCATGCATTCGGGAGAAGATCCTGATGAGATGGGAATACATAGGAAGCCCCAAAGAAGCCTGCTGGAGTTAATGGAAGGTCAACTCGAGAAAGGTGCACCGGCAAAATCGATACGATCCCAGACTTCACCTCTCCCACTAGGTCTCCTCCTCCTGCTCCTCACCAGCCTTCTCGCCAACCTCCGCAATCGACCCGTCCTGATACTGCCGAGTTAAAAAAGCGCAGGGAGCAAAAGGGCAAGGAGGCGGTAGACGTTGGCAAGTCTCATCCTACTCGCAAAGAGGACACCCAACAAGCTGCAAAGCAGCCAAAAAATAGACACCAAGCTCCGCGAGGACAGGAAAGGTCTGATTCTGAACTTTCTGAGCCACAAGCATGGTTACCAGCACCTATGCACGGTGGGGAGCCCCTACGTGACGACGCATCTATAAGGGACTTCAACGGCAGTATAGGGTACCACGTAGCCTCCGCCGTAGAGGAGGCTTTGTTGCTCCCAAAAGATATGGCCAAAATAAAGAACGTGAGGAAGAATGAACTTATCCTCAACAATAAAAGATACCTGGGCATGGTAAGAAGCCGATCTTTCTCTTCTTCTTCTTCTTTTTTTTTTTTTTTTATTATGATTATTACTCACCAAAATGTACTTTTTACTGACTACAACGTTAACTTCTTTTCTATAGATTATCCAAAATATTTTCAAGCTGGATGAGATGTTCAATCTATGCTCCAATCAGCTAAAGGATGAAAGGAGGAGACGAACAACGGCCGTATAGACTTTGTCCAAATTTGAGCAGGACTTGGCTGATGCAAAGAAAAAGTTACTTGCCGAGGAGCAAGCTCGTAAGAGCACTGAGTCGGCCTTGGAAGGCTACCAAAAGCAAGCCGAGGACTAGGGGAACCGCTTGCATGAGGCGAATGCCGAACTGAAAAAGGCTCGGGAACAAGTTCTAGCTCTTATGAAGCATTCGGAAGAAACCCAAAAGCCGAGTGAACAGGCTGAGAAGTCCAGGCAAGAAGCCGAGAAAGCAAAAACCGAGGCCGAACAAGCAATGAATGAAGCTGAGCAAAGAGGCTATGAGGTTGGCATAGCCGAGACTGAGGAAGCTTTGAGAGCCGAGGTTCCAGCGGTGTGCGGCGTCTACTGTGCCAAAACTTAGGATGAGGCCCTTAACCGAGCTGGGGTTGAGGCTTCGTCTGAGTTGAGGAGGCCAGAGAATATGTTCTATCCCGAAGCTATCCGCCCCTCAGATATTCTAGCCCCTCAAGCTGAAACTACTCCCTCAATCGTTAATCCCCACGTGGAGGTTTTGCTTCCAAGTCTTCCCCCTTCTGGCCAGTCAAACCTAGCTAAAGGGGATACCGCCCCTCCCAAAGCTTCTTCGGACAAGACTACAACTATTTCTGAGGCAGGGGTGGCCTCCCCAAGTTTTCAACAGGATTTGGCCTCCACGGTTTTGCTGGCTAAGGAAGCTACTAAAGATAAAGAGGAAGTCACCACCGCGGAGGCAGACAAGCCAGCCAGCCAAGCTCCCAAGATCCAAATTAAATTGAAAAAATAGAACTTACTTTGCAATATGACTAGAAGTTGTGTATGGATTCTTATGTTTTGTTAGCCTACTATTATTGCTGTTTTATGTTATTTTCACATCCGTTCATCTCGTTTTTGGTAATTCGGATGAATTCATTTTGACTATCTTTTGTTTACATGAGGAAGTCGTACTTGTAAACACCACTAATTGGCAATTAGAAATGAGAGATAAGCATTAAAGCTCTAAGATCTCGAGGAGACATTTTAGATTCATATGTATTCCTTCTAGCTGATCGAAATTGGATAGCAAGTGCAAAGGTTTAACGGAGCTAGGTCCTCTGTACTTCGACTATATATTTAGATGATATTCATAGATTCCTATTTAAAGCTTCAGTAGATGCTGTAAGGCCTTAATTTCCACAAATTTTATGATCCGAGGACCTTACATAATTTGGCTTCTGCCTAACATCTCAACACATATCACGAGGCGTTAATTTCCACTAAGTTGGTGATCCGAGGACCTGACATAACTTAGTTTCGGTCTAACCCTCTAATACGAATCATAGGGTGTTAATTTCCATTAAGTTTGTGATCTGAGAACCTGACATAACTTAGTTTCTGTTTAACACTTCAATACACATTGTAGGGTGTTAATTTCCACTAAGTTTGTGATCCGAGGACCTGACATAACTCAGTTTCTGTTTAACACTTCAATACACATCATAGGGTGCTAATTTCCACTAAGTTTGTGATCCGAGGACCTGACATAACTTAGTTTCTGTTTAACACTTCAATACACATCATAGGGTGCTAATTTTCACTAAGTTCGTGATCCAAGGAACTGACATAACTTAGTTTCTGTTTAACACTTCAATACACATCATAGGGTGTTAATTTCCACTAAATTTGTGATCCGAGGACCTGACATAACTTAGTTTCTGTTTAGCAC
This sequence comes from Quercus lobata, assembly GCF_001633185.2. NCBI lineage: Eukaryota > Viridiplantae > Streptophyta > Magnoliopsida > Fagales > Fagaceae > Quercus > Quercus lobata. The sequence continues at coordinate 27,390,980 of NC_044911.1, read as the reverse complement.
TTCAATACACATCATAGGGTGCTAATTTCTACTAAGTTTGTGATCCAAGGACCTGACATAACTTAGTTTCTATTTAACACTTCAATACACATCATAGGGTGTTAATTTCCACTAAGTTTGTGATCCGAGGACCTAACATAACTTAGTTTCTGTTTAACACTTCAATACACATCATAGAGTGGTAATTTCCACTAAGTTTGTGATCCGAGGACCTAACATAACTCCGTTTTTGTTTAACACTTCAATACACATCATTTGGCATGGAAACACAAGATGCATTGCTAATATAAATCAAAGGAAAAACCCAAACTAGACTACTTTTATTAATAATAATACCTCTTGAGGTTATTTACATTCTAAGAATGGAGTACAGCTTTCTCATCTAGGTCTTCCAGATAATAGGCTCCTATTCCAGCTATAGAAGTAATTCGATAGGGCCCTTCCCAGTTAGGTCCCAACTTCCCCCAGGCTGGATTCTTGGTAGCTCTTAGAACCTTTCTCAACACCAGATCTCCTACGGATAACGGTCTCAGCTTCACATTAGTATCATAGCCTCGCTTGAGCTTATGCTGGTAGTATGCCAATCAGACCATTGCACTCTCTCTTCGTTCTTCGATTAAGTCCAAGCCCCTTTCCAACATCTTGTTGTTACTGTCCGTGGAAAATGTGCTAGTCCTTAACGTAGGGAACCCAGTTTCCAGAGGGATAACGACCTCAACTTCATATGTCATGGAAAAAGGAGTCTCCCCTGTTGACCTTCGAGGCATTGTTCGATAGGTCCAAAGGACATAGGGTAACTCCTCCACCCACTTTCCCTTTGTGTCGTCTAACCTCTTCTTGAGTCCAATGATTATTACTTTATTAACAGCTTCTGCCTGCCTGTTCCCTTGAGGATAGGCCGGAGTAGAGTATCTGTTCTTGATACCTAAGTCTGAACAGTATTCCTTGAAGTCCTTACTGTCAAACTGAAGGCCATTATCCGAGACAAGGGTGCGTGGAGTTCCAAATCGCGTGATAATATTCTTCTAGATAAACCTCTTAACATCCACATCTCTGATATTAGCCAAGGGTTCCGCTTCAACCCATTTAGTAAATAATCTGTGCCGACTAGCAAATACTTTTTGTTCCCCGCGGCCTTAGGAAAAGGGCCGACAATGTCCAGCCCCATTGAGCAAATGGCCAAGGGCTGGAGAGAGGGTTAAGAGTTCCTCCCGGCTGGTGGATGTTTGGGGTGAACCTCTGGCACTAATCACATTTCCTAACGTGCTCCTGTGCTTCCTTCTGCATATTTGGCCACCAATATCCTCGCGTAATCGCCCGATGCGATAGGGATCTTCCTCTCGTGTGACTTCTGCAAATACCCTCATGCAACTCTTCTAGGATTGACTCTGTCACGTCGGGACGCACACAAAGCAGGTATGGTCCAGAAAAGGACCGTCTGTATAACTTCTTGTCCTCTGATAACCAAAACCGAAGAGCTTTCCTGCATATTTTCTCAGCCTCTGCTTTCTCTTCGGGCAAGACATCACTTTCAAGATATTTTGATATGGGATCCATCCAACTCGGCACTAGAATGATCTGATAAACCTGGCAAACCTCATTTTCCAGTGAGGAGGGGGTAAACAAGTCTTTGACGATGATTGCCCGCGGAAAATCCCGCATCGAGGAGGTGGCAAGGGTTGCAAGTGAATCAGCATGAGAATTTTCACCTCGAGGGACATGCGAGAAATCGAAAGACTCAAACTTCGTCTGCATACGCCTAACTTGATTTAAGTATCCCTGCATTCTCGGGTCCCAGGCCTCCAATTCTCCCTTCACCTGGCCGACTACTAATCTTGAGTTCGAGAATACTTCCACTACCTTTCCATTCATTTTCTGCACCATGCTCATTCCCATCAATAAGGCTTCATATTCTACTTCATTATTAGTAGCAGAAAATCCCAACCTCAAAGATTTCTCAATGATGACACCTTCTAGGGATATCAGAACTAGTCCCAATCCTGCACCCCGTTGATTGGATGCTCCGTCTACATATACTCGCTAGGAAGGAGAACGTTGTGTGGAGATTGATCCAACTGATTTTTCATCCATGTTATTTTGCTTCATGCTAGCTTCTTCTGGGCATTCAGCGAACTCGGCCACCAGATCGGCAAGGACCTGGCCCTTCACCGAGATGCGTGGCATATATTTGATATCGAAAGCACCTAGGATTGTGCCCCACTTAGCAATCCTTCCAGTGTAATGGGCACTTCTAAGTATGGACTTAATAGGTAACAGGGTTAAGACAATTACAATATGGGCTTGAAAGTAGTGCGGAAGTTTGCATGTTGCATGGACCATCGCCAAGATAGCCTTTTCCAATGACAAGTACCTCACCTCAGCTTCATGAAGAGACTTACTTACATAGTAAACTGGCCTTTGGACGCCATTGTCCTCTCGTATCAAGACAAAGTTGACTGTATGGGGGGCAACTGCCAAATAAGCAAACAACACTTCATCCACCTCGGGGCTAGACATGACCGGCGGCCTGGACAAGTATCTCTTCAACTGCAGAAATGCCACATCACACTCCTCGGTCCATTCAAATCCCTTCCACTTGTGCAGCAGAAGAAAAAAGGGACGACACCTCTCAGCCAATTTAGAAATAAATCGATTCAATGTAGTAGTCATTCTAGTTAATCTCTGTACTTCCTTCGGGTTCCGAGGTGCTTGTAAATCGTTGATGACCCTGATCTGGTTTGGGTTCACTTCAATACCTTTATGAGTCACCATGTACCCTAAAAACCTTCCCGAGCATACACCAAAGGAGCACTTTGAAGCATTCAGACATAGCCTGTGCTTTCTCAGTATTTCAAAGATATTTGTAAGATCTTTCACATGCTTGGATACCACTTTACTTTTCTCCACCATATCATCGATTTAAACTTCGAGGTTCCTGCCTAGTTGCGGTTCTAACATTTTTGTCATCATCCGTTGATAGGTAGATCCTACGTTTTTCAAACCGAAGGGCATCACCTTGTAATGGTAGTTCCCAATTGGGGTGACAAAAGCAGTGTTTTCCTGATCATCCACGGCCAGCGGTATTTAGTGATATCCTTGGAAGGCATCCAAGAAACTCATCCTAGGATGACCCACGGTTGCATCCACCAACTGGTCTATCTTCGGCATGGGAAATGGATCCTTAGGACAAGCCTTATTGAGGTCCGTGAAGTCCACACACACACCTACCACTTTCCAGTTTTCTTTTTTACCACCATCGTATTGGCCAACCATTGAGGATAAAAGATCTCTTTGATAGCCCCAGCTTGCTTTAGCTTGGCCACCTCACTCCTAACAACCTCGGCGTGTTATTTTAATGGTCATAGAGGTGGCTATCTCTTGGAAACGATGGAAGGATTCACGTTTAGCTGATGACAAATAAAACTCGAATCTATGCCTGGGGTTTCATAGGGACTCCATGCGAACACATCTATGTTTGCTCTAAGGAGCTCCAGCAATATCTCATTTTCTTGCAAAGGCAATTTAGCCCCAACCTAGAAGAACTTTTTCGGGTCATCCGCAATAATTATTCTCTCCAGGTCTTCACATTTTACCTCGTTGGCTGGTATGTCTAGAGGTAACTCTGGGGGTTTTAATTGCTATAACCCCTTGTCGGCAGTAGCCGAGGCCTCTGCTTCTAGCCGATGTTGTATAGCCGCTACTAAGCATTGCCGAGCTGTAATCTGGTTTCCTACAATTTCCACCACCTTGCCTCCGGATGGGTACTTCACTTTTTGATGGAGAGTGGATGAAATTGCTCCCAAGGCATGAAGCCAAGGTCTACCCATGATCACCGTGTATGGCGAGAAAACGTCTACAACAATGAAGTCCACCTCCACCACATCCATACTGGCTTGCACAGGTAATCTGATCAGCCTTTTCGGAGCTACCATCCTTCCTTCGAAACTCACTAGGTGGGAGCTGTATGGTGTTAAATCCTCCAGCTTCAGGCCTAGCCCCTTATATAAGTCCGGGTACATTACATCCACCACGCTACCTTAATCAATCATCACTCTTTTAACGTCATACCCACTAATTCTCAACGTGATCACCAGCGCATCGTCATGGAGCTGTATAGTTCAATCTTATCCTCATCTGAAAAACCCAGAATCAGGGGGACATCCACCTTGGCTCTCTTCAGTGCTTGGCAATTGTCTTCGGCCAGGGGCCGGCACATCGACAGTACCCTGGAAGGACAAGACCCGGTACTCCCTAGAGCGGCAAAAATGACGTTTATCGTTCCAAGAGGGAGCCTTAAAGAAGCGTCCCCATGTATTTCTGGGCCCGCTTGACTTGCCCTACCGCTGGAATGATGCAAGAATTGCTTCAACCTCCCTTCACGGACCAGCTGTTCCCAATGGTCCCACAGATTCCTACAATCCTCCGTCGTGTGCCCATGATCCTGATGATAGTGGCAATATAAGTTCGGGTTGTGTTTCCTAGGCTCGCCCGCCATCTTGTTCGGCCATTTGAAAAAGGGCTCATTCTTTATTTTCTGCAAAACCTGCTGCACTAGCTCCTGAAACACTGTATTGACCGCATGGGTGTCCGCAGATCCTGATTTCCCGACGAAGTCTCTCCGAGGTCGGTTATTGTTGTAACAATCTGACCTGAAATCTCTCCTCTCCTGAGGGGCTACCTTAGCTTTTCCCTTTCCCTGAAGTTGATCCTCTTCAACTCTTCTGTACTTATCAATTTTATCCATCAACTGGTGTACGCTGGTAACCGGTTTACCAGTTAGGGATTTCCTTAAGTCATGGTCGGCTGGGAGGCCAACTTTGAAAGTACTTATGGCCACATCGTCATGCTCTCCTTCTATCTCGTTAAACATTTCCCAATACCTGTCTGAATAAGCTTTGAGAGTTTCACTCTCTCGCATAGACATAGACAACAGGGATCCCAAAGACCGAGGCACCCTGCTGCAGGCTATAAAGCGAGCGCCAAAGGCTCGGGTGAGTGTTTTGAAAGACCTAATAGAATTGGCCTGTAACCCATTGAACCACCTCATCGCCGCTGGACCCAAACTTGATGGAAAAACCTTGCACATCAAGGCTTCATCTTTGGAATAAATAGCCATTTTCTAGCAAAAATGGCTAACGTGCTCTACCGGGTCTGATCGTCCATCGTACAGAGTGAACATAGGCTGGTGGAACCACCAAGGAAGAGTTGCATCTTCTATGCTCCTCGTAAACGGTGATTTGGAAACTTGGCTCAATGCTTTGTTCATGGCGCTATTACCTAAGCCCCTACTGGGCGAGCTTCTGTGCCTATGTCGATGGTCGTGTTCCTCTTCATAGGAGAAAGTCTCACTAGGTGGAGTTCGTGACCTCTGCCTATAACTGGCTCCATCCGTCTCCTCGGACGATGGTTCAGAGTCAGGTGGGGAACGTTCACGTCGTGCATGGCGCAACTCCCTTTTCAACACGTCAATCTCGCGCTAGAAGTCCCTATCGTTCTTTACGTGGGAAACATGACTGTTCCCCCGAGAATGACATTTGGAGGTGTGAGTTGTGCCTACACTCCCCTCATGGCCTTCCCTTCGCTTGGGACCCTGGTGGGGATCACCATGCTGGGAGCCCCTTAACTCCGCTTGGCGTGGGTTACCATCTAGTTGTCGTGGGCCTGTTTCCTCCATTATGAACATTGCACTGAATTTCTCTCAAGTTAACTCAAGTTCTCCCCATAGACAGCGCCAATTGTAAGGACTCAATTTGTAACGACCCCAAACGGGTATTGGGTTCGTACGCCAAAGGCCCAAACAATAAAATTTGTAGAGCATGGGTATTTGAGAACTAGATTAACTCTTCAAAAGAAAAACGATTCACCCCACGTTTATAGATGGATTAGAACTGATGTCATTATGGGTTTCTCTTTGAAACAAGTAAAGTTTTAAGGTTTCTCAGTCTTTTTCCTCTGTATTCTTTTTGTCTCCTTCTTTTTTCTGTTCCGTCCCCCTTTTCCGCATGTTATTCTTTCATGTTATATACTGTCCCCTTCGTATCATCTTCACCGTATATATGTAGGTTAGGTTTGGGGGATTTCTTTCTATCCCATCTAACACCTTCTGGAGCCTCCTATGAGTAGCTGTAAGGCTGCTTCATTACTGTTCAAGCATCACCTCCACATTAATACGTCCAGAGAGTTGGTCGAAAGGCAATTAATGCGAAGGTAGCTGTTGCTATAGATATTTATTTGCCTTCTCTTTCTTACACTTGGTCTCTTATTCCACTTTTAGTGGTGACATAGTTCCTAGGTACGTTTGTAACAAGATGGCGTCCTGATCATCCTTGGATTCATTTTGCCGAGGAGGATTGTGTCCTCGGACGAATACTGAACTCACCTTTCATGATATTCACTATTCCCTTCGTGTGGTTACCCTTACAATTTGACCGGCCCCCACACTATCAAATAGTTAAAAATAATAATAATAAAAAATTCAAAATAGAGTTTTATTTAAAGTAAACATGGTTAGTAATTTTAATGTACTTACAGTTGTAACACAGTGTTGTATAACTTGTAATACTTTACATTGAGTTACATAATAACCCAAATATGAATAATTTAAAAAGACCTAACTTTTATAGTGAAAACAAAAAAGCATGTCATATTATCAAAATAATATAAATTAGTCACTAATTCGTGCGATGCACGGAAAAGTTTCTTAGTAAGGCTAAAAGGTTAGCATATCAAATGTTTTTATGTGAATTTTGAAAGAAAAATAATTTTAGTGTTAACAGTGCTTTAAAAAAAAAATTATTATATCACAGAAATATGCATAATTCTTAATTTGGGTAGGCCAACCAAGGTGGAAGTAAAAAATATAAAACAAAAATAATTGATATAAAATAAAATTGTTACCCCAATGTCACCAACCACAATAATACAAAGAAAAGTATATAGTTTGCAAATTCGAGAATATTATATTTCTCCATAGAAACCGGTAATAGAAATAGAAATAACTATCATCAGAAGCTTTGATAACACATTACTAACGTAAATCCCTGCAATACGTTATATATGTAAGGCATATATATTTCTATTTTTTTTAATCAAACTATACTAAATTTAGGCAGGAAAAAGAAAAAGTAAAGAGAAGTTCATAAACAAAATAAAAATCACCAAGAAATTATTGGCCCGTGGGTCCCCACTCCTTATCCCTTTCTCTCTAAAGTCTAAAACTCTCACACTAAATACCAAATCTATGCTTTGTTATGAATCGAAGTAGTTTATAATATATTTTTAATAGAAAGCTTCAAGTATCTTCCCAACCAAATTGAAAGCATAAAAGTTAAATGAGGAATAGGAAGGGAACCTGAGTCTCACGATTCTTTGCTACCACAACAACCAAACAGCTCACTCAAACAATGACTTCTATATGAGCAGTGTCTCCCTTTGTTAATCTTTTAGTGTGTCACATTTTGTGGAGGAAGAATGTTGCATACAAGAAAACTAATTAGGCATTAGAGAGTGTTATGCCGCTAAGATAGTTGCCAGGGTTTTGAGATAGGAAGAGAGGAGTCCTAAACGTGAGTCTCTCTTAACTCTGGTTATTAGCCTCATTATAGTAAAATAAATTAAAAAATAAAATAAATTATAATAAGATGTAAATTTGTGAGGTTTGCAAAATTGATGTGTCAAAATTTTAAAAGGTCAACAAATAATTAAAGGCTTCAATTTTATAGTATATATAGATAAATAATGAAATAAAGCATGGTATATTATTAAAAAATAAAAATAAAGAGATTAACTTTGGTCAGGAGTTGGCGCAAAAGTGAGGTTTTACGCTACCAATGAATAAACGCCACGTCATCACTTTGCTAAAAAATCAATATACATTAGAACACACAATCATAAATCAATTAAACCTTACAATCCGCAAACATGAATACACAACAGACCTGAAGAGCTAAACGCCTAAACCCCAAATCTCATTTCCTCCTCTCCTCTTAGCATCGGAGCTCCACCCCGCCACATACGCTGCTACACACGTCGATTCTAGAGCCGGATCCGCCGCACCGAACCTCAAGGTATGTTCTTTTATGATTTGTTATTTCCTCAAATTTTGGATTTCAAAATTTTAATGGGTTTGGGTTATTTTTTGGATATCAATCACTTGATTTGGTATGGGTCTTGTTGATTTGGTATAGATTTTGCTGGATTTTGGTATTTTCACGGGCTTTGATTGGATTCTTAAGTGGTAGGTTCAAAATCTAAAAAAAAAAATCTGATTGTGTGTTTTTTTTTCGGCTAGCCTAGGTTCTTATGATTTTTATTTCGGCTCAAAATCATGATTCTTGTGTGCTTCTTTTTTGAGTTACGAAATATTTTTTAGGCTTTCTATGTGTTTAGATCTCCTGTATTGCTCTGCTGTTGTTCTTTTGAAAGTATTCATTTAGTTAGTTGAATTGTTCTTTATGTGGAGTTGAAAAATACGACAAGTTGACAACATCAAATGGAGAATTATATGTTCTAGTACTTCATTTTCTAAATCTTTTAGTAAATGGTGCCAACTTTAGCTTGTGGTTCAATATTTTTCTGTCACTATTATTAATTTTGTTGTTGACAGCTTATCTATCCATCTAAACTTTTCAAATGAAACCTTTTACGCCCATATGAATGATGTTTGAACTCATGCTTCCTTTAAATTCATAATATGCTTTGGGTGCTGAATCAAAAACAGAAAAAATAAGGGTGAGAAACTGCTGAACTGGTCAGTGTACAAATGGTTTTTCTTTTCACATGTTAAATAGCTACATTGTTGTCTTCCACTGTAACAATGTAGCTATTCAAATCCTCACTTTTACTTTTACGCTAGCTCCTGACCGAAATTAATATCTAAAATAAACCATGGTATATAAAGGCATTGTCTTAGTCACTGACTTGGCACGGTGGCTTGGAAGAGTGGGGTGGCTTTTGTGTGGACTCTCTCAATGACAGCGCAATCGAGTTCGCTCAATGATGTTGTTGGCCAAGGTCATACATGGCAGTACAGGACATCCCTGTTGATCACCCATTTCATCCACACTTTAAGGGTGTGGTTAATGGAATTTTTGTACAACAATGGATTTTTGGCATATTTAATGGGCTTGTAGCTATATGTGCACCATATAATATTGCTGGTAAATTATTTATTTGGTTCCTAATCCTTATAATGTGTTTTAATTTGGTCCAAAATCATTCGAATGTTAAATAGTGGAGGAAAAAAAACCTAACAAGGCAAAGTGGCTTCAGGGAATTTTTGATGCTGACTTGATGCCACATGGATTGCCAAGTGACTTAAAAAAATTAAAAAAATAAAAAATAAAAAAAGCACAATTTTTATTATTATTTTAAAAAATAAGTTTATTATTTTCTTCTAAAAATTTTGTGCTACCAAATACCAACTTGATAATAAAATTTACCATATAGGCCCACCTCCAAAACAACAAATCAACATATATGAGAAAATGCCATAACATGTTGAAAACAAATATAAGAAAGTCATTATTATTTAAACACATGTGTAGCCTGATGTATATGCATGGGTACAAATGTATAATTAAAAATAATTACAATTATATGGTTCAAATTATATTTTTTTTAAGAAGATATTCAAATAATATATGGTATTAGTTTACACTCTTTTTAAACCATATATTTCTAAAATATGTAATAGTTTCTCGTTATATATATATATATATATGATTTAGAATTTAATTAGTATTAGACTCTTTGGATTTTGCACTTAATAATTCACTTGCCACAAAAATTATAAACGTAGATGGACACGTAGCGAATAATTCACTTGCCCAAGTATGATGTTGTTGGGCCTTAAATCACTTGGGCTCACAATTTATTTGTAGTGGGCTTGAGGATTTCCTACTCTGGGTCGTTCTCGGCAGAGAGACTCAAAGCAACACTCAGTTTCTACTTTCTCACTTGACTATTTTCTCTCTATTTTTCTGAACCCCTTCTTCCTCCCAAACTTCTGCTATTTATAGCTAAGGTTGGTGGGGAGATTATGATTACAGCCTCCTCTAGTGCTTTTGAAGGTCCAATATTATCTGATTTAAGTGGGTAATTAGGTGTGAGTGGGTGCAACAATTATGGTCTTGGAATTTAGTTCCAACTTAGTCGATAGTGCTCGGTAATGCAGTTTACCGAGCATATCATGATTTTCCCAGACACGGTTCATACGCTTGTTCGGGAAAGCTTGTGTCGAGCACTAATAAGAATTTAGGGCCCAAAACTAATTTTTACGCTAAGGCAGTTCCAAGAAGGGCTTAAGGCAATGGGCTTGTTCCCGTTGGGCCTGGGCCCAAGGGCCTATATGGGTTTTGGGATCTTGGTGCCGTACATTAACCCCCCCTTGATTCATACCCAGTGGCTGGGAAGAATCAAGGAGCTGGCCGAGTCTCTTGACCTCGGAGATTTTTATGGCCTTGGAGTCGTGGTTACGGTTTTTTATTAATGGTCATCTCAAAAGACGTGCCGTTTCGCGGCGCCAAGTACAGTTGTCATTATTGCCTGACGCTTCGTGAACTGAAGCGGCGCACGTATTGGTTACGTTTGGTATTCACAGAGCCGTTCGTAAATCGTGCCCATTTATTGCTTGATTAAATGTTTCTTTGCCCCCCTTTCTGGCCCTATAAATAGTTCCCCTCAAATCATTCTCTCATTTTCCTCCATCTCTGATATTTCTTGTTTACTCTCTGTCGATCAACTCTCTGTGCGCTTACTCACCTGCCCAGTGTTTCCTTCATCCTTAGAACGCAAAGTAAGTTTTTCTTCCCTTTTCTATTCCTTCAGCTTATTTCTTCAAGTTCCTTTTCATAGCATTAGGTGTTATAGATGGGTTACTCTTACCTTCTAGAGTCCCCGGCTGCCTTGGCCACCTTTAGGAGCACATTTAGTATTCCCGATGACGTGGATGTGGCTTACTGCCACGAGAGTGATATTGCTCTCCACCGAGGATTTGGTACAGCCTTTTTTCCCCTGATGGCAATTTTAGAAGGCGGGGTCAGGATCCCCGTGGATCCCCTTTTGACCGATACACTTAGGTATTACAGGCTGTGTCCCGACCAGCTTTCCCCCAACTTTTACCGGATAGTTAGCTGCGTCAGTAAGTTGAACCATACCTTTGATTTACAATTAAATTACCATGATATTAACCATATGTATAGCCTCTGTGGGAACAAAGCTACCAACTATTACCTAAAGACAAGAGATAATCGGGTTCGACTAATATCATGCCTGCCTGATTCGAACAGGAACTCCGCCAGGGAGTTCGTTCGGTGTGCCGCAATTGGTTTGCCGGGGACGTCCCTTGCCCCCTTTCACGGCGTGAAGTGGGTTTGTACCAATCCCTTGATCTAATCGTTTTCCTCCACTTTTCCTTTTTTTCTTTCTATTAAAGTAAATCTTTATAATCAGATACTAATATGACACTTGTTTCTTTGTAGACGGCAAAGTGTTTGTTCAGGACATCAGAACCGTCCACACCAAGGATCTGAACTTCGTCCTTCGTTCCGAGATATACATGCATTGGGACGGACAACTCCGGGCTTCGCACCTGATCCTCGGATTAGAGCCAATTTACTCCACCTGGCAGAACTTTAAGCAGGCACTTCTGGTTGACAATCCTCTGCTGTCATATATAGACGTCTGGTACACAAACTTCTTGCTGCTGAATCTTACTACCGAGGAGGCGAGGGAGTTTGGACGGCGCTTTAGCTGCTCGGACAAGCTAGCCCCTTTGCGAGACGAGTCCGCAAAACGGGTGTCTCGGCGCCTTAAAGAGTTAGCCCACAAAGCTATCCAACAAGAGGGCCCTGTTCAAGAGCAGCCGCAGCCCGAGAATCCCCCGACCGAGCCTCAGCAACCAGTGACTGAAGCAGCTGCCTTGTCGGCTGAAGCTATCCAACCCGACGGAAGGATGGTGTCAAGGAGGGTCATAACCCTTGACCGCTTCGTGCCCGGTGCACGGCAGCCCAACTAGCCCCCACCTTCTCAGGGCTGGGGCCAGGGGCCTCAGCCTCCACCCTCTTCTCAGGCTGGACGGGCCCGTAAGAAACAAAAGGTAACCGATTAACCTTCCACGGGCCCGGGGGATGCTGCTGTCCAGACTCCTCCCCAGCCAACAGAGGGAATCGTTATCCGTGAGCCGCAGACCCAGGCTGGTACGGGGGTTGCGTCCTCCTCCCAGGTGGCTCCAGCGTGGAAGCCCAAGTTCTTATTGGACAGCAAGCCGTTGCCTTCAACCGCCTGTGTTCGGATGTGGGAGAAAGGCGAGGGTGGCCGTATTGCCCAAACTTTGGCTGAAGGTCTTCTTCTTCTTGAGGACGTACATGCCTTCGAGGAGGGATCAGAGGAGTCCGTGGGGCGCCGGTTAGAGTGGCACGCCATTGCGATAATTCTTTAGTTTATTTATTTCTTCCTGTACATTCACTTCTGCTTCTTTATTAACTTTTGTACTTGTTAGGCTGCCCAACTGGCTCACATAGTAGCTACCCGGACAAGGGATCTTGCCGAGGAGGTCAAGTGCGAAAAGGGAGCGTGGGAGTCAGCGGCCAAAACAGCGAAGGAAAAGCTAAAGGCAGCTGAGTCCACTGAGAAGAAGGCTGCTGCCGCGGAGAAGAACAGGGCATTGGCGGAAAAGAGGTGTGCGGAGCTCTTAACTAAGCAGAATGAGGCGGAGGTCAAGCTAGCTGAAGCCATCAGCCTCAATACTGCCAATGCCGAGGAGCTGGCCAATCTTAGGGCAGCCCTGGCGGCCGCAGAGCAAAAGTGGTATAACGAAGGCTTCGTTGATGTGAGAAATCTGTAGAGCCGGTAGTGGCTCAAGCTCGAAACCTGGGTTTTGAGGCTGGGTGGTTCACCACTCTCCAAGCACTGGGTGTTCTCGAGGATTCACACCTGAGAGACCCCGGCCAAATTCCCTTTCCTATCCCTGTTACCGCCGTGCAGGATACCCCGGCTGCTATTGATGAGGAGGAAACGGCAAGCATGAGGGAGTTGGTTGAACACATTGACACTCATGCCGAGCCAGAGGACATGGAAGCCACCAGCATCCCGACTGTGCAGGACCTTCTTGGCGAAGACTCGCGTTTCCACTTGACCGACCAGCCAGAAGTGACGGACCCTGCCCGACCCTCCAGCTAATTTTCTTACAGTCCTTTTATGCTTTTACTTGTTTTTATCATATTTCTAATTTAATGGTTTATTTGCCTAAGTCACCGGGATGTGGTGCATGAACAATTACCTTTATTTGTTTTATTGGTAAAATGCTTTCCGTTTGACTTTCGTTTTAATCCGTTTGAATGAATTTCTATCTATTTGCATGTTTCACTTGGATCATGCCAGTGTTTTGGGCCATTTAATGGAATGATACTCCCAAAACCTATTGCGCGATGCTTTGGAAAATCCAAGAGTGCCAATGGAGTTAGCTTTTGTAAAGGGTTAGGGTTCCCGTATGTTCGGTGATCGTGATCCTATCGAGGGTGACATTTTTGTTTTTTACCCTTTTATTCCTTGGTGGCGATAAGGCTTTCCTTCTGGTCGGTGAATTTAGCTTAACCGAGTGCCAGGTTTCTGTCCTTTGTGTTTTTAGTCATAAGGTTTCAACCTGCTCGGCGATTTTAATCGAGCCGAGTGTCAGGTCTCTGTCCTTAGAGGTTTCAGTTATAAGGTTTCCACCTGCTCGGCATTTTTAATCGAGCCGAGGGCCAGGTTTCTGTCCTTAGAGATTTTAGTTGCAATTCTCTTGGTGTGCGAGTATGGAACCAAAAACAGCATATACAAAAAACTTCATCATAATCATGATTTTAGCAAAATACAAGTTCTGGCTTGCACGGATGGTCATGCGTAGAACTTCTTTAAGTTGTTGGCGTTCAATGGCCGAGGAAGTGGCCTCTCGTCAAGGTCTTCAAAGTAGTAGGCCCCTGCACCGGCGATAGCGGTAACTCTATATGGTCCCTCCCAGGTTTGAGCAAGCTTCCCTACAGCTATGTCTCGCATGTTTCCCACGACTTTTCTTAGCACCAGTTCTCAGGCACTGAATTCCCTCTCCTTTACATTTCGGTTGTATCTTTAGGCTAGTTTTTGCTGATACTCGGCGAGGTGTATGGTCGCAGCCTCCCTGCACTCTTCTAGCCAGTCCAAATGCTCCATCATCAGGTTGGCGTTTTGGACGGGGTCAAACCCTGCGACTCGTGCACTGCATAGGCTTACCTTGGCTGGTATCACAGCCTCTGCTCCGTACATCAAAGAGAATAGGGTCTCACCCGTGGATCGTCTAGGGGTCGTACGGTAAGCCCATAATACATTGGGTGGCTCTTCTGCCCATCTTCCTTTCGCCCCGTCCAACCTTCTCTTAAGCCCGTTCAAAATAGTCTTGTTCACTGCCTCAGCTTGGCCATTGCTTTGTGGGTAAGCCGGGGTTGAATACTTGTTCCTGATGCCGAGTTCGCTGCAAAAGGTCCGAAAAACTTTGCTATCGAACTGTAGCCCATTTTCTGTTACTAGCGAATTTGGCACCCCAAACCTTGTGACTATGTTTTTCCATTCAAACTTTTTCACGTCAGTATCCCGAATATTGGCCAAGGCCTCAGCTTCTGCCCATTTTGTGAAGTAATCTATAGCCACCAATACAAAACGGCGGTTCCCTGTTGCTCGGGGGAATGGTCCGAGGATGTCAAGTCCCCATTGCGCGAACGGCCACAGGCTGCTGACGGGATTTAGACGTCCTACAAGATGATGGATCAAAAGGGCATGCTTTTGACACTGTTCGCATCTCTGAACATATTCAGTGGCATCCTTCTGCATCTGTGGCCACCAAAACCCCTGGGTCATTGCTCTGTGTGCTAAAGACCGTCCCCCAACATGTCCGCCACACACTCCCTCATGTAGCTCGGTCAGAAGCTCTCTGACTTTCTCGGGATGTAAGCATAGAAGGTAAGGCCCTACAAAGGACCTTCGGTACAATTTGTGGTCCGAAGACAGCCAGTACCGGGGAGCCACCCGACGAATCTTGTTGGCCTCGTCTTCATCCTCCGGAACTTTATCCTCGGAAAGGAAATCTATGATCGGTCTCATCCAACACGGATTAGCCACTGCTGCCTACGCAACCTCTACTCTGGCTTGGTCGGGAATACTCTTCACACTGATACTTGGCTCCCTTATAAGTTCTATTGTGACTAGCCGTGGCGTGTCCTCGGTAGCCGATGAGGCTAACGTGGCAAGTGAGTCGGCGTGTTTGTTTTGTGACCGAGCTACCTAGGACACCTTTACCATTCCGAATTGACCGATAATCTGCTTGGCCATACTCAGATAAGCTTTCATTCGAGAGTCCCGAGCCTCGAAGTCTCCTATGATCTGATAAACAACCAGCCGAGAGTCTGAGTAAATCTCAACATCTTTTGCGCCCAAATGCAATACGGCCCTCAAACCGGCTAGTAGGGCCTCATACTCGGCTTCATTGTTTGAGGCTTTGAATCCCAATCTGAAAGAGTGTTCCAATCGTATGCCCTCAAGGGTGATTATGACAATACCAGCACCGGCCCCCATAGCATTTGAAGTGCCGTCCACAAAAACCCTCCATGGGCGAATTTCTGCACTACAGATTACCTTGCCGTCGTTCTTGGGTGTGAATTCTGCGATGAAATCTGCGAGAACCTGTCCCTTCACTGAGCTTCTAGGTCGGTATCTTATGTCAAACGATCCCAACCGAGTCCCCCATTTGGCAATTCGGCCTGTGAAGTCTAATCTCTTTAACAGTGACTGTAATGGATACTCGGTGAGAACGAACACCGTATGAGCCTGGAAGTAATGTGGTAACTTCCTAATGGCGTGCACCAGGGCTAAAACTAACTTCTCCAGGGGCAGGTACCTTGTCTCGGCATCTACCAAGGTTTTGCTTATGTAATACACTGGCATTTGTACTCCTTGGTCCCTTAGTAACACAGCACTTACAGCATGTTCGGTGACAGAGAGGTACATAAACAAATACTCCCCGGGTTCCGGGGCCGTCAACCTTAGCGCCTTTGCCAAGTACTCCTTCAGCTCTCAAAAAGCCTCATCACATCCCTCGTCCCAACGAAACCCCTTCCACTTCTTCAGAAGTTGATAAAACAGCTGGCAGCGATCGGCAAACTTGGAGATGAATCGGTTTAGGGCGGCTAACATTCCAGTGAGCACTTGCACCTCTTTAGGATTGCTTGGTGGTTTAAGGCGGTTCACGGCCTCTATTTGGTCGGGGTTAGTCTCTATTCCCCGAGTAGAGATCAGATAACCCAGGAACTTGCCAGCCCCCACTCCGAAAGTGCACTTCTCGACATTTAGACGCAATTTATGCCGCCGTAGTATCTCGAATACTCCCCGGAGGTCTTTCGTATGCTGTGACTCTTTTCTGCTTTTCACCACCATGTCATCAATATATACTTCAACCGTGCATCCAATTTTTTTCTCGGAACATTCTTGTCATCATCCGCTGGTACGTGGTTCCGGCGTTCTTCAATCCGAATGGCATGACCTCGTAGTGATAGTTTGCATTCGAGGATATAAATGCTGTCTTTTCTCGATCCTCAGACACCAAGGCAATCTGATGGTAGCCCTGGAAGGCATCCAGGAAGCTCATCCTCGGGTGCCCATACGTGGCGTCTACTAGTTGATCAATCTTGGGCATTGGGAATGGGTCCTTGGGACACGCCCTGTTCAAGTCTGTGAAGTCCACACAAACTCTCCATTTACCATTCTTCTTCTTCACTACAACAGTGTTTGCCAGCCATCTCGGGAAGAACATTTCTTTTATGACCCCGGCCGCCTTTAGCCGCTGGACCTCCAGGTTTACTGCGTCAACATGTTCCTTTGATGCACTTCTCGATTTCTGCTTCTTCGGGGGAAATGATGGGTCCACGTTGAGTTTGTGGAAAATGAACTTGGGATCTACGCCGGGTACTTCATATGGGTTCCACGCGAAAACATCTACGTTCTGCAAAAGGAACAACAACATCTCTACCCTTTCCCGGTCATTCATGCTTGTACCTATCTGGAAATATCTGTCAGTATTTGGAAGAATTCTAACCTTCAACACCTCTTCGGCCACGTCCGCCCCTGTTTCCCCTCAGGGTTTCTGTAATTGCTACGAAGTTTCTTTCTCGGTTTGTTTAGCTTGTCCGAGCTGTTCATTTTTCCATTTGATCGCGGCGACGAGACACTGCCTCACCACTTTTTGGTTCCCCCTCACCTCGGCAACTCTATACTCAGTGGGAAAGTTTACTTTCATGTGGAGGGTGGACGGAACAGCCTTCATGGCGTGAATCCACGGCCTCCCCAGGATCGCGATGTATGGTGAGAATGATCGGACTACTATGAAGGTAACTATAACTCTCTTGCCTTCCATGTCCACCGAGAGAGAGATTTGTCCCTCGTGAATCACGACTCTCACGTCAAATGAGACCAGCGGCGTGTCATATTTCGCCAAATCCTGATTCTTTAATCTGAGCCCTTCGAAGAGGTCCGAGTAAATGACGTCAGCCCCGCTCCCTTGATCAATCATTACCCTCTTCACCAGGAACCCGCCTATCCGGGCCGTCACCACCAAAGCATCGTCATGAGGTTGGACCGTTCCTTCCAAATCGTCTTCTCCGAACGAGATGGTCAGCCGTCCAACTTTCTTCTTCTTCTCGGCTGATTCTCCTCCCGTACAAGCCACTGTTAATACCCTTTTTGCTGCTGCCGTTCCTCTTGGTGCAGCATGGATGACTTCGATTACCCCCAGTGGAGGCGGGAGGGGGTTCCTTTTCTGTTGGACGCCCTGTCCGGCTTCTTGGTCAGGAGAGTCTACTACAAACTCTTTCAAGTACCCTGCCTTTACTAGCTACCCGAGATGATCTTTTAATACCCGACACTGCTCGGTGGTGTGTCCTTTGTCTCTATGGTAGGTGCAGTATAGGTTTTGGTTCCTCCGAGACGGATCGCCCCCCATTTTGTTTGGCCACCTGAAGAATGACTCGTTCTTGATCCGCTCCAAGATTTTGTGCACGGATTCTTTAAACGCCACATTAACCCCTTCGATTTGCACCTCTGGTTCCTGCATTTTGAAGTCTTTTTTTGGTTTTGTCGACAAAACGCCTTGTTGAGATCTCCCAATTAATGGAGCTTTCCCCCTGCTCTACAGCCGGTCATCCTCCAAACGTTTGTACTCCTCTATGCGTCTCATCAGTTGCCTCATATCCTCGGGGGGTCTTTTTGTCAGTAATTCAGAGTCTTCGGGGAGCCCCATCCTGAAGGTGCTTGCCGTAATTTTCTCATTCCCTCCACCAATCTTGTTGTAGAGTTCCCAGTATCGGCTGGCATAACTCCGAAGGGTTTCCCCGACTCTCATCTTCATGGAAAGTAACGCGTCAACCGACTGTTGCACTCGGCTGCATGTCACGAATCTACTGCCGAACTCTTGAATCAGCTCGGCGAAACTATGTATGGAGCCTTTCCGTAACCCATTGAACCATCTCAGGGCCGTTGAGCCAAGACTAGAGGGGAATACTTTACACATCAATGCATCATTGTGTGCATGCAAAGACATCATGTGGATGTAATGACTGACATACTCCACGGGGTCTGTCTTCCCCTCGTAGGAATTGAATGGCGGTTGCGTGAATCTGCTCGGCATAGGGGCCCGATCAATCTCATCGGAGAACGGAGACTGGGCTGCCATCCGTAAGGCTCGGCTCATGGCGTCCATGGCGACATTGTGGTGCTGCCGTTCCTCAGGCGATTTTGACCCTCGGTCACCATATCCATGCGACCGTGAATGGTCCCGCTGATGACGTGGCTCCCGGGAGTGCCGATGTGACTCTTGAGAGCGTGATCGGTCTCGAAATCGTTGCGTACCAGATCGGCTGGAGCCCTCCTTGCCCCGATTTCTCCTTTGCTAGGGGTTGTGATTCCTTTCTTGGCACCGACCCCTTGCTTCCAGCTCCAAATCCATTATCAATATGCGCAACCGCTCCAGCTCTCGGTCTCTATCATCATACTACCGATGCGTCGAGACGCCTGAAACCGTTCGGTGCGTCTGGGCCGACCCTTCTCCCAATCCCGACCTTTCCTCTCCTCTGGGGTGCTCCCTATCCTCCCGCCGTTTCTGCCTTCTCTCCCTCCACGTCGATCCCCAAGAAGATCCTATGGAACTGCTCGGTGTACGCCCTCCTGAATGCTCCTCAAACATTTCCCTTGTTTGAGTCTCAGTTGAACCACAGCTTTGTAGGAGAGCCCCACGGTGGGCGCCAATTGTGGGAACCAAGTATGATGCTGTTGGGCCTTAAATCACTTGGGCTCACAATTTATTTGTAGTGGGCTTGAGGATTTCCTACTTTGGGTCATTCTCGGCAGAGAGACTCAAAGCAACACTCAGTTTCTACTTTCTCACTTGACTGTTTTCTCTCTATTTTTCTGAACCCCTTCTTCCTCCCAAACTTCTGCTATTTATAGCTAAGGTTGGTGGGGAGATTACGATTACAGCCTCCACTAGTGCTTTTGAAGGTCCAATATTATCTGATTTAAGTGGGTAATTAGGTGTGAGTGGGTGCAACAATTATGGCCTTGGAACTTGGTTCCAACTTTGTCAATAGTGCTCGGTAATGCAGTTTACCGAGCATATCCTGATTTTCCCGGACATAGTTCATACGCTTGTTCGGGAAAACTTGTGCCGAGCACTAATAAGAATTCAGGGCCCAAAACTAATTTTTACGCTAAGGCAGTTCCAAGAAGGGCTTAAGGCAATGGGCCTGTTCCCGTTGGGCCTGGGCCCAACGGCCTATATGGGTCTTGGGATCTTGGTGCCGTACAATTATTATTTTAAAAAATAAGTTTATTATTTTCTTCTAAAATTTTTGTGCTACCAAATACCAACTTGATAATAAAATTTACCGTATAGGCCCACCTCCAAAACAACAAATCAACATATATGAGAAAATGCCATAACATGTTGAAAACAAATATAAGAAAGTCATTATTATTTAAACACATGTGTAGCCTGATGTATATGCATGGGTACAAATGTATAATTAAAAATAATTACAATTATATGGTTTAAATTATATTTTTTTAAGAAGATATTCAAATAATATATGGTATTAGTTTACACTCTTTTTAAACCATATATTTCTAAAATATGTAATAGTTTCTCGTTATATATATATATATGATTTAGAATTTAATTAGTATTAGACTCTTTGGATTTTGCACTTAATAATTCACTTGCCACAAAAATTATAAACGTAGATGGACACGTAGCGAAAAATTGGACTCCAATTGAAATCTAATTTAGAATCTAATTGGATTTGGATTCTTCGATTTTTACACTCAATAATTCACTTAAAACAAAATTAAAAATTAATAACACACATGGTACAAATTGAGATTCAAATAAAATTTAGTTGAATATTCTTTGAGTTTTGGCTATTAATATATATATATATATATATATATATATATATAGAGAGAGAGAGAGAGAGAGAGAGAGAGATAAGGTTAAAATGCAAAGTACAGCCTCTAAATTTGACTAAAATTCATTTTAGTCATTAAATTTACTTTTTTTCAATTGATTCCTCTAAATTTCAAAATTATCCAATTTAGGCTTTTGTTCCAATTTTGTTTAAATAAAATACCGTTAAGTATGCAATCAACTAATGAAAAAAATTTAATTCTTACAGAAAAAAAAATTATAAAATATTTTTATTAATTTTATAGATTTTTTTTATGTCAAAATAATTTTTTTAAGCATAAATTTTTAATAAAATTGGACAAAATTCCTAAATTGAATAATTTTGAAATTTAAGATACTCAATTAAATGAAAATAAAGTTAAAATACTGAAATTAATTTCAATCATGAGTGAATGTAATTTGTATTTTAGCATTTAAATAACATAAAAGATGAGAAATCCAAAAGAAAAGTATTCAATTGCGGTATTCACTCTTTGTCCTTAGGCCAAAATGGCATAATAACACTGTTTACCGAAATATATTAGTCTACCACTGTTTCAAAAATATGTAAGAGTCTACCACTTTTTATGTACTCGAGTTTGGTGAAATCGAGTTTTGATAATACTCAAGTTCATGGAACTTGAGTACAATTAAAAATTTTCTGGCAAATTTGAAGGCTATTTTTTCAAAGAACTTGAGTTTTTGGAACTTAAGTTTCATGGCAAATTCAAGTTTCAAAAAGGTGGTAAATCCTTACATACTTCCAAAACAGTAGTGAATTACTAATTTTTTTGCTAAATAGTGATAGTGGGCCATTTTCCATGGTACTCGAGTTCCATGAACTGGAGTACCATTAAAAATTTTTTGGCAAATTTGAAGGCTATTTTTTGAAAGAATTCGAGTTTTTGGAACTCGAGTCTCACGGCAAATTCAAGTTTCAAAAATATGGTAAATCTTTACATATTTTCAAAACAGTGGTAGATTACTAATTTTTTTGCTAAATAGTGATAGTGAACCATTTTCGCCGGGCCTCATACCCTCTTTAACATCAACTCTCTAAACACACCCATAAGAATTTATTCTAGAGTGAGAAAGAGAAAAGGCCACTAATCTTATATTCTAGAAAGAGGAGGTTGGGTTTTAGAGAGAGAGAGAGAGAGAGTAATCTTAAATTTTCATTTTTGCTTGAGTCTTAGTTTGAAAGAAATAGATAGAAGAGGAAAAAGGCGATCTAACTCGAGAACTAGGCAAAACTCCAAATTGAATACAAGGACGCCTAACTAGGCTTCAATTGTCACTTTACTTCTCCTGAAGATGCCTAAGAAAGGTCAACTCTTTCTTGATAGTGACTGGGTTCCAGGAAAGCATTGATTTTCACGATAGGGTTAGATTTGTTATTTTAGAGGTGGATCTGAAGGGTAAATAAAGTTTGCGTTTGGATGCACAGAAAATTTGGGGGAAGAGAATGAAAGTGATAAACTTTTATTTTTGAAGAAATTACACTTTTTACACGCTAAACTAGGATCATTATCACACTTGGTACTCCGATATTACTAATTTCGACGAAAAAATATGACTTAATCTAAAGTTTGCTGTTAAATAAATCCACATGGTCTCGGTCTCTTTCTCTCAACTAACGTGGACCCTTCATATCGTCACTCATCTGCAACCATTATGAAGTATAGAAATAAGTGGCCACAAAACGAGGACAAGACAAAGCAAAATCAGAGTTCCCACAATCCACATGCAAAAGTTTGTTACCAATCCAATGTCTGACTCATCCTGTAAATGTAATGCACCAACCAAGCAACTAAAGTACAGAAACTTAGAAACAGAACCACAAAAACCCCCAAAGCATAACCACCAAACCATGGTCATCAAAGTACGACACATTCAAAAAAAATCTCCCTATCTTTCTCTGCTCTTACCCTCACATGGCCAAGATTCGGGGTTTCCTTAATACTCAAGCTTACATATGCAAATTTAGATATATTATTATATATGTACCCTATTAATTGTAATATTCGAAAGAAATACAAAAAAGAAAGAGAAGACGTTTCTTGTATTGTCTCTTAATAAGAATAATAACTAGCCTACAAAACAAACTAGAAGATATGGAAGAGAAAAATGGGCTAAGTCATTTATAACTTCAAATTGAGATCAACACTTTCTCCTACTTCACCATTACAATTGTTCATAGTTGTTGCTTGGTCAATCTGCACCTTTGCTGGTGGGAAGAAGCTATAAAAAGGCTGTTGTTGATTCAACTGACTTAGTCCTGCCTGGACAATTGGGTCTTGTATACTTCCCTTCAACAAATTAATAGCAAATAGCAATTAATTAAGTACAAATCAAATATACATGAAACATGAAATTAGTGAAATAGGATATGGGTATTTGTTGTTCAATCTTACTTGATAAGGTAATGATTCAAAATCAGGGAATTTGTGGTTATAAGAGGCTAGACAAGCCGAAGGGTGCTTGAACTTTGAGCTTGGACACGTTGAAGTGGTTGTAGGTGGAGCTAGTTTGAGAAAATCTCCATAGACAACCTCATTTTCTTTGAAACTTTGCTTTGGATTATTCAGCTTGGAGTTGGAAGTTGAGCAGGAAGGGCCTTCTCTGAATACGGTGCAAGAACACACACTATGAGAACAGACAATAGGTAACATTATATGTAAGGACCATAGATTAAAATTTAGCTAACCTATAAATTGCATCTCCGGCATCGAAATTAAATGTGCCTCCATTTCCACATGAAGCTGATTCATCTGATCTTATAGGAGCAACAGGGGTTGGAAATTTGTAGTTGAAAGACGGGCCTGGTGGATTGTCTAGAGAGAGTGGATATGGCCTCTTCATGCCAACCATCTATACATACACATTTAAACCACTAGTCCATAAGATACAAATCCACATTTTAGATCTCAGTAAAACAAAAAAATCTACATTAGTTGTAAGCCCAAAAAAATAGTAGTGCTACAAGTATTACAATTTTTATTACGAACTCACAAACTAATATGTAATATGTTACCAATCACAAAAAGAAAATTCAAATATTTATTTATGAGTATTTAAAATTCATCAATTACATTCATTAATACATTACTTTATATTACCTTTAAGATTTTCTATTAAAAAATAAATCATACCCAATTGCCTCTCTTAACCCCATAAAAAGTGCGAGTGTATGACCTTTTTAATTCCATAATTAAATATTTACCTAAAATAAGAAAATGAATATCCCAGCTTCAGATGTGATTATACAAATTAACAGAACAAACTTCTAGAAAATTCCCTATAACAAATATTTATTTGAAACTAATATTTTAATAAATTCTTTGTAAAAAAATTTTAAAAAAATTCATGAAAATCATCTCTCCATGTTGAAAAAACTTAATAGCACAAAAATAGGCAGGATTTGCATTTACGTACCTTCTCTTCCTCCGGCCACATGGGTGTATAGTTGCCATAGTAGCTTTGGTTTGAAGGGGGCTCCATCTGAAAATTTATTACAGATGATGATGAAGAAGTCCCTGATGAGACGTTCGCCTACAAAGTTCCATGAACCAAAATTCCTCATCAGTCCAAAACTAAAAAATATTGCAAAACCTAATTGAAATTAAAAACAACACGTACGAGGCAAAAAGTTTTACCATTGAATGAGAAGGATGCTGATATTGTTGTGTTCTTGGCATGAAACCAGGTGGAGGCCAAAAGGGGTTGTCGGATTCATAAGGCAAATTCAAATTCGACCGAAAAGCCAATCCTGGATCCACCCCAGAAGTCTCCTTCTCAAGATTATAGTCATAAGAGTTCCACAATTTAGGCAACGGTGGAGTGCTTGAATTTTTTACACCAATGTTTTGAGTTGGCCTAATTATCAAATTTGGCAAAGAAAGATCGGTTTGGGAAAGAGAAGAGAATGGGATAGAAGAGGAAGATGGATTTGAAAGATGGTAATCTGGAATTGGCAAAGATAGAATGGAAGAATTGGTTGCTGATACTGAAGGTGGTGGTGGTGGTGGTGGTGACAAAATTGCAGCTGGAGCTTTCTTTTGTTGTTCTTCTAGCCTGATCTTTTCAAGCTGTGCCACACCAAGTCCTCTTTGTGGGACTTTCTTTTGCTTTGGCCTTTTGGAAGATCTAGCAAAACCTCCCATAACAATGCCACCACTACCACCATCATCACCACCGCCACCGCCACTGCTATTGCTATACTTTTGGTCTTTGTCCACTTGATCCATTTTTGTTCTTTTCCATCTAAAGTTTATAAATTTCAAGAAAGTCAGGAACAAAACCTGATACCAAGAAACGGAGAGACAGCCAAGTTTCTGTTTTTCATGCTTCTGTTGCTAATTGTTATACTTTCTTGAGCCACTCTAGTTCTCTTCCTTGACAAGAAATAATACAAAGATTTAGAGATAGAAATAAATCATTGACTTTCAAGAACCCATCATTTTGAAATCAAATCTGGAGTGCAAATCTAAAGCAATTTGAAGAACCAAAGCTGGCAAAGATTGCACAAATCTCTTAGATTGTGGAATTTGAGGAACAAACCCAAAAGCTTTGCCAAGTTTTCAGCATAGATTGGAGAGAGAAAGCGAAGGAGTCTATGGAGAGAAAGTATCTGAGAGGTATCTGATTTTTCTCAAACCCAGTTGCTTGTCTGAGAGACAGATGAGATATATATAAATATATCACATGTCAAAACAAAAATGAAAAAAAAGAAGCCTATATTTTTTCAAAATTCAAACCATGCAAATCTAAAGCCCTGCGAATATTATTTTCTCACTCATTTCTCGCCCAAATCCTCGCTCCACTCCTCATTCCTTTCCTAGACCGACTCTCATGAACTCTCTCTCTCTCATGTGTCATGTGTGTATTATAAGACTTTATTGCCAACCCA
Organism: Quercus lobata; assembly: GCF_001633185.2. NCBI lineage: Eukaryota > Viridiplantae > Streptophyta > Magnoliopsida > Fagales > Fagaceae > Quercus > Quercus lobata. The sequence goes on along the minus strand of NC_044911.1, from coordinate 27,365,574 downwards.
CACCGTCTATATTCTCTCTCTCTCTAAATTATGTTACTTCGAGTTCTAAAAAGAGTTAAGAAACTTCGTTTTGAAAAAAAATAAAAGAGTTAGAAACTGACTGGATAGCAATGTCACCTTACCTTATCTGTGTATGTTGTTTGATTTTGGGAGAAATCGCTAGCTGGCCTTGCATTACTTAGGACCCAATTGTAGGGCCCAATAAGTGTCCAACAAACACAAACACATACAAATACAAAGCTTGATTAATAGTGTATTCACTACCATATTGCCCCCCCTTTTTTTTTTGGTAAGCTATTGCCCCTTAATAGTTTAGAATGACCCTCCATCCCTCAACAATGTGTCTAGTCACTGGATGGCAAACAGTTGGGTGGGGTCGGGTTAGTAGGATTCAGATCGAAAACGTGTTTAGGTTGGTCAGATTACACGTCAATTCGTATTTTTTTCACATGCAAAATATTAATAAATGAATAAAAAAATATTAAAATTGAAAAATAACAAAATATTTAAAAATAAGTTATATAATAGATAAATTCTTAAGTTTATATAATTCAAAATTCTCTAATGATATTATCACCATAAAAAGTTATATGATTTGCCGTTAAGTACTCAAAAATGATATAGTTTTTTTTTTTTTTTACATTAAAATAATATATATATATATAAAGAAAGAACAGTAAGTGTCCATCACTCTAGTTACATTCTTAGGCGATAATAGCTCATTCCTTTGACTCTCTTCCTTTTAGAAATAAACTTTGTTTCACTTGGAAACAGTGAAAAAGATGTTGGTTTACTTGCAACAGATGAGACTAATAATGAAAAAGATTTTCCGAGTTTTATTATAAAAATTTGGGGTTTAGACCAATGCTCTAAAGTCTTTTATCATACCAAAGGATTTAGAGATACTATTTCAATCTAAGCTATTTTGATGATCATAAAATTTATGTAGTAAGCTCAATTTCTTTGAATCTTGTTGCCCTATGGTCAAATTAGAAAGAAAACCTTTTGGTTTATGCTATTTGATTTAACGTATTCATTACCTTTGGATGGTTGACGTCATGTTGCATTTACATGGTTTAGCATTTGGAGTGATTTGCTAGTTTATATGGTATGATTTTTTTTAATAAAAAAAAATTGTTTAAAAAACAAGTTGGGTCAGATGTTAGACGGGTTAACCTAATATGACTCAAGAAAAAATAGGTCTAGTCATGAGTCAACCTATTTTTATCTTTTGGTCAAAAATCTCGGTTTTAGGTCGGGTATTTTTCTTTAGGCTGGGTTATTAAGTTCGGGTCCAATATTTGCCATGTCAAAATGTGTCATGCCCATAATATATTTTGCTTTATGCGGCAATGTCTAAGTTTATTGTTTGTTTGTAGGTGTGTGAGTTTGTTTTGTGTTTTTGGATAATTAGAGAAGACTTAAAAAAAAATAAAAAATAAAAAATAAATAATTTGAGAAGTGAAGAAATAAAGAAGAAGAGGATTGGTAATGGCTTAAGCCTTAAGCACCCAAATCATTTAGGTAGTCATGATATTTGTTTTGGATTGGATTAGACTTGAAATTTGGTAATACGTTGTGAAGAATATAATGGCTCAAATTATAAATTTTTTATGGATAAGAAGTAAGAGAATAAGTTTAATTTTGAGCTGTTCCTAAAAAAAAGGTTAATTTTGTGCATAATATACACTTGATAATATATGCTAATATTAATAACTAGTCGCTAACTCATGCAATGCACAGTATAGTTAGCGTATTTTAAATATCTTCACTTTATTCAATGTTACAATAAGTTTTGAAGAAAAAAAATCAAAAGATTCAGAGTTTATAAATTAATGAAACAAAACAAAAAATATATAACTCACAATAGAAAAATATAAAAGAATGATGGCATACCCTCAAAAGAATAATCCATGACTATAGTCTTTGAAATCTGCCAAATTGTTTCAAATATTAGCAAAAAATAACCCAAGAATTCAAAAGTTTAAACTTCTAAAAAGCAAAAAGAATTTGAAGAATTAGAAGATTCAGTGCCTATAAATTATTGAAATATATATACGTGTATATATATGACTACACAATAGAAAAATATAAAAGAGAAAATATTCAATTAGCTAACAGAAACTTCAATTTGACATCCAACTTTAATGGGAAGAAAATTGTAATGGGATGGGAAGAAAATATGGACCAATAAATAAAAGTCAAATGCTAACCTCCATGATAAGCTGCATACTACAAAAGAAAACACTATAAATTTAGCATACAATAGCATAATCTATGGAAAATCATTGAGATTATGAGTCCACTAAATGCACCCATTGAAAAGCTGACCTAGAGAAGTAATCTAAAAATACAGAGCACTAAACAATTGATCACAATTATTTAGAAAAAATATCAGTATCTTTATGGAGAGAAGCCAATTCATTAGCATAAATCTAAAAAACATTGATTAAAAAAAATATTATAGAGAGTATTTGATTATTTTTCACTCTCTCTTAGCATTTCTTTACTCCCTTGAATTTAGCTTTAGGTTTTAAGAGTGTTTATATATTACTACTTAGTAGTAGTCGGTTTGTTTAGTTTCCTTTGGGCTTATGTAAAACTAATATGGAAGAGTCCCCATAAAAAGTTAAAACTAATAAATTAATTAAATAATTAAAATAAATTATAATGAGATGTAAATTTATGAGACTTGTAAAACTGATGTGTCAAAATTTAAAAATGACAACAAAAAGTCAAAATTTTCAATTTTATATTATATATAGATGATATACTTTGAGTTTGAGTTTAAGTTGGATTTGTTAGAGAGATAGAGTTTCACTCCTTGTTAAGTTTGGATTAAACAAAAATAATTTTGTTTTAAAAAAATGATAATGATGAGTTTGAGTTTGAGTTGGACTTGTTAGAGAGATAGAGTTTCACTTCTTGTTAAGTTTGGACTAAACAAAAATAATGAATAAAATGATAATTTTATTTAAATATTGTGTTGATGTGAAAAATTGTGAGAGTTTCAAAGGTTTCGGTTATATATATATATGGATAATATTAGATTAATTTAGCTTAATATATTGAATACATAATATTATTTTTTTAATGAAATTAAATATGCCTGAGCATTGAGAATTTTTTTTTTTTTTTTTTTTTGGCCTAAACAAAGGAAATCAATTAAAAAATTAGAAATATGGAGATTAAAAAAATGCGGAAAAGAAATAGAACAATCGCAAATAAATTAATATTCTTACGATGGCTAGTTATGAGAGAGTGGTATTGTAGTGTGAAAGATGGCAGTTTGGTTCCACCACTTGTCACAACTTACAAAATAAAAAAATTAAAAAAAAAAAAGGGGCTAAAATGCAAACTAGCCCTCTAAGTTTCTTCAGATTTCATTTCAATCCTCTAACTTTGATTTCATTCATTTCAGTTCTTAAATTAAGACTTTTCTATCAACTTTTGTTATATATTTGGGGTTAATTTTTCAATTTTTCTCAAATTTTTTTAAATTCAACTAATGATTAAAAACTATTTTCCAGAATTTTTTTTTTTCAAAAAAATTTAATAAAAGTTTACGGAAAAACCTTAATTGAATAAATTTGAAACTTGGACGACTAAAATAAACAAAAGTAAAGTTAGATAACTGAAATGAAATTTGAAGAAACTTAGAGGATCAGTTTCGCATTTTAGCCAAATAAAAAAGAGGGTGAACTATTTCATCTTAATCCCTTTAGGGGACGTTTAGTTCATTTGATATTACATCAAGGTGCAATGTTACATTATTGTAATCTTAGATTCATGTAATCACATTACCTTGATGTGACATTAAGGTGTTTGGTTCATTAAATTACATTTCAATCATAATTGAAGAGTATAACATTCATATAATTGATTCATAAACATTCTTAGAAATAATTATAATTATTATAATAACAAATTGATTGAAAATAGCCTCAACACTAAAAATGCCAAAATTATCCTTGAACAAAAAAATACCCCTGAAAGACCCAAAATAACCAAATTACCCCTAAAACCTCAACAACAACAACAACAAAACCACATGAAATCTAAAAAATGACCAGAATACCCATGTAACCTCTAAAATTACCAAAAATACCATAATTCTAAAGAAAATAACCAAAATACCCCCCAAAACCTCAAAATGACCAAAATAGTCCCGAAATCTAAAAAAAATTATCAAAATAGCCCCAAAATCTCTAAATGACCAAATACCCCCGAAATCTTTAAAATGACCAAAATACCCCTGAAATCTCTTAAATGACCAAAATACCCTTGAAATCACTAGAATGAGCAAAAAAATCCTGAAACCTCAAAAATGACTAAAATACCCCCAAAACATCTAAATGATTAAAATACACCCCGAAAATTTCTAAAATGACCTCAAATCCTCTATATAAAAAATTAAAAAAAAAACACTTGAATCCTCTAAAATGACCCAAATAATCCCCAAAAATATCAAAAATGACCATAATACCCCTATAACCTCAAAATGAACAAAATACCCCTTAAACCTCAAAAATGACCAAAAATGCCCATGAAACCTCTAAAATGACCAAAATTTCATTGAAATCTCTAAAATAACAAAAATAACCTTAAATATTTAAAATGGCCAAAATACTCTAACTTCAAAAATGGCCAAAAATTATTCTAGAACCTCAAAAATTACGAAAATACCCCTAAAACTCTAAATGACATAAAATAACCCGAAACTTTTGTTCATTTTGAGGTTTTGGGGTATTCTTTGTCATTTTTAGAGGTTTCAAGGTATTTTTGCTCATTTTAGAGGTGTTGGGGGTATTTTGGTCCTTTTAGAAGTTTTAGGGTTATTTTAGTAATTTTTTAGGTTTGGGGTATTTTTGTCATTTTTGAGGTTTCGGGGGTATTTTGGTCATTTTAGAGGTTTCAATAGTATTTTGGTCATTTTTTAGATTTAGAGGTATTTTGGTCATTTTTAAAGGTTTTGAGGATATTTTGGTAATTTTAGAGGTTTCAAAGGTATTTTGATTATTTTAAAAGTTTTGGGAGGTATTGTGGTCATTTTGGAGGTTTTGGGGGTGTTGTGGTCATTTTAGACATTCGTTGTGCATTTTAGTCATTTTGGCAGTTCCAAGGGTTTTTTGGTCATTTTACAGGTTTTTTTGATATTTTAAAAATTCTCATGAGTAAAATAAAATTTTTTTAGTATAAGCAATTTTGTGAATTCAATAAATTATTACATCCTCACCAATATTAAATTTATAATAACCCCTATTGAAGAAGGTGATGTGATTTGATATATTTTGTAATCTTAGATTACGGTAATATTAGAAAAAATTAAGGGATAATTACAGTAAACCCACCTGAGGTTAGGCCCGAAAACACTATGCCTACCCGTGGTTCAAAACTTATCACTTTGCCCACCTGAGGTGCCTTCCGTTAGGGCTCTGTTACCCACCTCTCCGTTTGCCGTTAGAAAAACACATTTTTAAAGAAAAACAAACATAACAAAGATCAAAAAGTTAAGACTTTTTATTCCTTAAGAACTTCTTTGAGAACAAAACACAGGAATAGCACAGATCAAATGCTATTCCTGATTAAAAGTGATATCATTGAGCATTTGTTTTTTTGTTTTTGTTTTTTTTTTATAGATCTCTCCAACTTTTATTCCAACTTTTATTCAAACCAAACCAAACCCAAAAAAAAAAAAAAAATTCCAAATCCCAGAAAACACAAGCCACAAATCCAGAAAAAAAAAATCATATCTCGTCGGCGCGATCTCGCCTAACGTCGCGATCTCGCGACGGCGCGATCTTGCCGGCACGATCTCGCGAAGGCGAGATCGCGACGTCGATCGCGATCTTGCGAAGCGTCGATGGCGAGATCGCGATCGACGCTTCGCGAGATCGCACCGTCGATCGCGATCTCGATCCGGCACGATCTCGCCTTCGATCGCGATCTCGATCCGGCGCGATGTCGCGAAGGCGAGATCGCACCGTCGCGAGATCGCGACGTTGATCGCGATCTCGCCTTCACGAGATCGCGCCGGCGAGATATGATTTTTTTTCTGGATTTGTGGCTTTCTGGGATTTGGAATTTTTTTTTTTTTGGGTTTGGTTTGGTTTGAATAAAAGTTGGAGAGATCTATAAAAAAATAAAAAAATAAAAAAACAAATGCTCAATGATATCACTTTTAATCAGGAATAGCATTTGATCTGTACTATTCCTATGTTTTGTTCTGAAAGAAGTTCTTAAGGAATAAAAAGTCCTAACTTTTTGATCTTTGTTATGTTTGTTTTTCTTTAAAAATGTGTTTTTCTAACGGCAAACGGAGAGGTGGGTAACAGAGCCCTAACGGAAGGCACCTCAGGTGGGCAAAGTGATAAGTTTTGAACCACGGGTAGGCATAGTGTTATCGGGCCTAACCTCAGGTGGGTTTACTGTAATTATCCCAAAAATTAAATTAACCAAACACCTTAATGTCACATTAACGTAATGTGCATCATAGCAGAGACACATCACAGTAAACCAAATATCTCTTACGCGTAATGTTAAAAAAATAAAAGACTTAAAAAAAAATATTTGGTTTACTCACGAGGAAACATGTCATTTCTTGTTTTATTTTATTTAAATATTTTAATTTATTGAAAACTTATTAGTTTGGGACAAGATTGTAAAATGCAAACTTTAAAAAAATATATATATAGAAGGGTGAGTTCTAAATACTAAAAACTATCTTCTTCTTTTTTGAGAACTTAATTAATAAAAACTATATAGACATACCTTAATATATATATATATATATATATATATATATTGCTAATGTAGATGTTTAGAGTTGTTTAAGCACTTGACTGTTATTTTTGGGTATGTATAGTCCACTCGTCTCACATATTCTAGAATTAAATACAAGAATCCCTTAAAATAGCCTTAAGATGTTAAGCGGATGTTTTGAATCCAAAACTTTATGGATCTAATGAGGTTTTCATTGGACCAATCAGGGCGAAGTGATTTAAAATTTTAATTTCTTATTATATGAATAAATTATAGTAACGGAGTTACAATTTTTTTTTTTGGTAAACAAAAAATTGGGGCGATCAATGTGGCTTCAACCCAAGTCCTAAGACTTGTTGGTTCGGTTTCTCACCAACTACGCCACCAAATGTTGGTGGAATCACAAATTTTTAATTTCTTAATATAATCGCTATACATTGCCTTGCCTTGAAGTAGAAAGCTGTATGTTGAAAGTTAAAACCAAGTTGGGCGGTGGTGGAGATGATTGAAGTCATTCATTCACACATAGAATACAAAATTGAGCAAACCTATCTCTACCTTTACCAAAGGGACCCGCCTTAGCAATACAAAAGTCTTGACTTCAGGAAATAGAGCCCACCAGAATCGTTGAGGACACGCGGTGGAGCCTCCATGATGACAATACCTCTTTTGTCACGTAAGGTGCCAAAAGATTTTCTTGGAGACACAATATATAAAGGGATCTAGGGCATCTATCAATAAGATTCTCTATGACACTGTTTCGGTTTTTTTTTTTTTTTTTTTTTTTTGCAATTATAGATTGAATGTTATTTGTTTCTAGAAACATGATCTGGACCATGAGGGATAAGGAGTCCCCATTTTTACTTTAAGGGGGTGAAATAGGTGATCAAAACCAAAAAAAACAGTTTACATCATAAAAGTGAGATAATTAATAAAATGAATGAATATATAAATATATATATATATGTGGGGCCAGGGAACTTATGATCCAACCCACGCTCTATTAGGGCCCGGGGCCCGTGCCGAGGAGGGTATTTGCCGAGGACAAATGGGGAAAGGCCAAAGTGTCGAGTGGAACAGCCGAGGATGACCCTGTCCTCGGCACTCCAGGACTTCGAGAGGAAGAGCAACGCCTCGATGATGGCTGCCCCCAAAAAGCCCCCTGAAGGAGATGCGAGTAGAATGGGACCCACGTGGGGGTACAGTGCGAAATTGGTTCAGGGTAAATACATTCCCTTCGCATTAAATGCACCCGTCAGCGTCCTGACCATGTTAATGAGAAAAGACGCCTGGACATGGTGACTTCGATCATCGCAACTAATAGAAAGCAAGCAGTGACAGCTGATGGGACGGGTACAGAAGTAGGCACCTGCCTGATCAACAAGTGGAGGGCTAAGATCAACCAAGAAGGGCTATATAATGTGAAGGTTAATGCACCAAAAAGTGGCTGGGAAAAATGGCCAAAAACCAGAGCCTCCCAGCCCGACTCCAGGAGAAAGACTCCTAGAGCGAACACGATTTAATTATGCATGAACTCCACGAAAAAACCACCCTCTGGTGACCAAGGCCTAGCCTTTCAAACCCACGCTCTATAAATGATATTGTTTGGGCCTCTTTACATACGAGCCCACTATTATCTTGGGGTCGTTACAAATCGTGTCCTTATAATTGGCGCCGTCTGTTGGGAGGTTTGTGTCTTGGCAAAGGTGATGGGTTGAGATAATCACTCACATCATTTCCAACAGCCGGGTGTAGTGTTTTAGCATAAAGTCCCACTAGGGGCTACGTTTCTTCACTAGGGGCTGCGCTTCGTAGCGTCAGCAGCACGAATGGTTCTAGGGGCTTGGCCGAGGAGCTAATCCCCCTAAACCAAGGTCTCGCGCCATAGCCGAGGGGTTAATTCCCCCAACTACTTAAAATCAAGTTTTGGACAGAACCAAGGTATTGCATGGTCCTCGGACTCAAACCTATGGGGAAACCAACTACTTAAATATCAAGTTTTGGACAGAACCAAGGTATTGCTTGGTCCTCGGACTCAAACCTATGGGGAAACCAACTACCTAAAATCAAGTTTTGGACAGAACCAAGGTATTGCATGGTCCTCGAACTCAAACCTATGGGAAAACCAACTACTTAAATATCAAGTTTTGGATAAAACCAAGGTTTTGCATGGTCCTCGGACTCAAACCTATGGGAAAATCAACTACTTAAAATCAAGTTTTGGACAGAACCAAGGTATTGCATGGTCCTTGGACTCAAACCTATGGGGAAACCAACTACTTAAAATCAAGTTTTGAACAGAACCAAGGTATTGCATGGTCCTCGGACTTAAACCTATGGGGAAGCCAACTACTTTAAAGAAACCTAGATACTAAGCAGGACCTAACACTACACGTGACATCTCGGATGATGCCTATATCTCCATTGAATGAGGGGTCTAACATGAGTTCAAGGCTCTACAGGTGCAGGTGAGCTAACGTTCTGAAACATGATTCTAAATATATCGCATACACAACTATTCATACGTGTTAAGATAATTAGTTCAAAAATCATAAACAACAATAAATATCGACAAGGGCAACTAACAAGTAACCAAAAGGAAAGAGGAAGAAAAGAATTTCATATACGCGTTCAACAGGTTCACACTACCAGCAGATTACAAAGTTTTCAAAATAAAAAAGAAACTAGTTAATCATTAAACTAAAAACAAATACGAAGCCTGGCCAGGGTTTCTACTTCTTTAAATTTGCATCGGCCACGTCCTGGGAAGGCGGAACGGGATCAGCTTCGACGCCCTAGAGGATAGTCCCTTCTGGGGAAGACTGAGTAGGATCGGTGTCGGTACTCTTGGGGACCACAATAAGGGGAATTGCCTGTAAGGGCTGGGCAAGTATGGATGGCTCTTCGGCGTCAGGCATCTGAGTGCTGACCACAGTCTCAGCAACCTCTTTGCGTACCTCGGGATCCGTACGCTGAGATGCTTTTATCACATTCTGAAGCTTTCCCCCTTTAAGCGGCTGGCCAGGAGAGGCGCCGACCTGTACAGTATTCGACTGAGTGACACCTCCCTCATGTTGGCCACTCACGGCCTTGGAGCTGGTGGAGGTGTCCTCACGGATGGCTGTAGGGTAGAATATGTTCTCCGCTTTCCACAAATCGGACGAAGCATCCACCCCAGCTCGCTTCAAGGCCTCTTCCCAAACCTGGGAGCAGTAAAGCCTGCATACTCCGGGAATTTGGGCTTTAAGGATGGCTTGGGTTTCAACTACCCCTGCGTTATAACCCTCATCCTCGGCCGTTTCCTTGGCAGCCTTAGCCTCGTTTCTGGCAAACACAGCCTCCTGCTTGGCCCTCATGGTTTCGTCCCAAGCGTACTCCGCCACACCTTTGTCATTCTCTGCCAGGATCAGTCTTTTATTTAAATCACTGATCTGCTCCTTGGCTATTCGCAACTGATCCTTGGCTTCTAGCAAACGTTTTGTTTGGTCATCGGCTTGTTTTTGGGCACTAGATAAACCCGCCGAGGCACTGTCCCTATCTCGGATAGCTTCTGTTAAGGCAGCCTTGGCCTTGGCGAGGTCGTCCTCGGAAGCTTTAAGAGTCCGCGTGGCCTCTATGCACTTGGAACGTTCATTCTCGACCGCCTTACTCTGCTTGTTCACTTTCTCCTCCATCCTATAGGTGGCCTGGAGAGCCTGTCAAGGGAGATAAATACATCGTGAATGACGGACCGGGAGTAAGAGTTAATAAATTTTTAGGGTTCAAAAGCCTTACCATGCCCAAGTGCCTCTTCGTGCTGAGGAAAACCTCCTGCATCCTCATTTTCTTCAACCCATCCATGTCGTGGGAAGCAGCATGGCTCTCCCTAGTGCGTCTGCCACATAACCACCCTCACCATCTCCAAGGTCCTTCATGGACGCGGTTTCCAGTAGTGGACCCCCGTGGAGCATTGGGGCGGGAAGCCAGGCGCTTGGCAAGGACTGGGCCTCGATCCCCTTTCCCTTGCCTTGGAAAGATTGGGCTTCGGTCTCCTTACCCTTGCTTTGGTGCACAATCTTCAATTGTTTCGCACGCGAGGCTTCCTCCCTCTCTTTAGAAGGTTGGGATTTTCCCCCATCCATGGTTTCCTTGCCCTTGGGACTCCTCTTTCTCTTTGAATCAGTGCTCTCCGGCCGAGGAGGCAGAACTGGTTGGGGAGGAGGAGGAAGTTTGGGGCGGGGGGATTGTGGCTATGACTTTGTGGAGGATGACCTAGTCTAGATAGCCTGGGACGGAGGTGGTGGGGAAGGAGCATTGGGTTGCAGCGTTCCCTGTGCACCCTTCCCTAGTTGACCCTTGAGGAGTTCGATTAAGCTAGTCGGGGGCTTTCTCTTGAGTCCCATCTCGGCTTGAGAAGATGTGCCTTCTGATGAAAATTCTGCCTTGGACAAGGCTGGGTCACCTATATCACCAGAAGGATCCTCGGATTGGTTGGCTAGGTCAAATACCCCAAACCCTTCCTCGGGCTGATCTAACTCACCTTCGTCCTCCGCTACTTGATGAGATGAGGAGAGGTCCACCAGTGGGATGCTCTCTGGGACAGATGATACTTCGGAGATTAAAAATCCTGTCTCGACCATGGTAATTTTTGAAAGCCGAGGACGGCTGGCGCTGATCACGTGCCTAGGGTCGGTAAATAACTTCTGAACGGGAGCGTACCCTAATATTTTATGAGCGGCTCGGACTTGACCATCTTCGTCATTTACGAAAACTGCCACTTGTAGAACAGTCTCCAAGTCCACCCGATTAACTAAGTGAAAATGCCATTGATAAGCGTGTGGATCTACAAAAGAAAAACACATATGCATGGTTAGTTACCGAACCACATCAAATTAGAATGGCGCAAAGTGTCAGCGCCCTTCCATTCCCTATACCCCACCTGGTTCTCCTTCTACTATGGGGCACGGATTGCCATCATGCCATTCACCGGAGACGATAAGGAAATCCTTGTTTAATCCCTTGTTGGAATCAGGGAGGCATTGAATTAGTCGAACCCTTTCGTCTCTCGTCTTCATGTAGTAGGATTTCCCCTTCAAATTTTGGAGATTATAGCACCAATTCACGTCATGGTGGGTCAGTCTTAGCCCCATCTTTTCGTTTAAAGCATCCACGCAACCCAGAATCCTAAACATGTTACCGGTGCACTAGGTGGGGGCTAATCGGAAGTGCCTGAGGTAACCCCTCGTTACCGACCCCATAGGGATTCTCATACCCCCCTCTACGAAGGCGAGGACGGGAATTACTACCTCGCCCGTTTCCCTCTTATAGTGCCACTCCCCCATCTTACAATGCCTCAGACTTACGTTGGGCAGAATCCTGTAATCAACGATGAACTTTTTCATCGCCTCTTCAGTATCGACTAATTTCCTCAGTCTCAATTTAGCCATCTCTATGATTTACTAAACAAACTTAACCAGCGACGGGAGAAGAAAAGAAACCAGAGAAAAATAAACCCAGAAAAGAAAAAGCACGAGTTAATGGAGGCAGGGAACTTACATAAAAGAGGAAAGGCGCTTCGGACATGATTTTTATGCTGGAGATAGACTTGAGTTTGGACGAAAGTTCAGATGAATCCAGGGTATATGCGCTAGAACTCTTAAGTGCAAAACTGAAGAGACAGATCCGTTCCAAAAAAATCATTTATACTTCCTAGGGTAAACTGCACAAATTTTCCCGCCCATAAAGACCAAGGAATCACCACCGTTTGATCTTCATCATGTCGTAGAACGTGGGAAACACAGAGCCGCCCGTATTTAATGAGGCCACGTTTCACCTTCCAAGGGCTTTAGGAGCGTGTCTCGGGCAGACGGAAAGTCTCGGGAACCGATAGGTGATAAGGATTGACAGGCATTGATAGGTGTCTGATGTCATCAAAACCCTCCTATCCGTCCGAGGAGTTGGATAGTAGGATTTTGAGGGGCTATTGTGGGGTCAGGGAACTTATGATCCGGCCCACGCTCTATTAGGGCCCGGGGCTCGTGCCGAGGAGGGTATTTGCCGAGGACGAATGGGGAAAGGCCGAAGTGTCGAGTGGAACAGCCGAGGATGACCCTGTCCTCGGCACTCCAGGACTTCGAGGGGAAAAGCAACGTCTCGATGATGGCTGCCCCCCAAAAAGCCCCCTGAAGGAGATGCAAGTAGAATGGGACCCACGTGGGGGTACGATGCGAAACTGGTTCAGGGTAAATACGTCCCCTCCACATTAAATGCACCCGCCAGCGTCCTGATCATGTTAATGAGAAAAGACGCCTGGACAGGGTGACTTCGATCATCGCAACTAACAGAAAGCAAGGAGTGACAGCTGATGGAATGGGTACAGAAGTAGGCACCTGCCTGATCAACAAGTGGAGGGCTAAGATCAACCAAGAAAGGCTATATAATGTGAAGGTTAATGCACCAAAAAGTGGCTCGGAAAAATGGCCAAAAACCAGAGCCTCCCAGCCCGACTCTAGGAGAAAGACTCCTAGAGTGAACACGATTTAATTATGCATGAACTCCACGAAAAAACCACCGCCTGGTGACCAAGGCCTAGCCTTTCAAACCCACGCTCTATAAATGATATTGTTTGGGCCTCTTTACGTACGAGCCCACTATTTTCTTGGGGTCGTTACGAATCGTGTCCTTACAATATATATATATATATATATATATATATATGAATATAAAGCATATAGTTTAGAATAAAGATTTTGATTTGGGTGAAAAGGAAAAATGGTTAACTAAAATAAGGGGGAAAAAAAAAACTGTTATCCTAAAACAAAGAGAAAATTTTAGGTAAACCCAAGTCAATGTTGATAGTTTTTTTTTTTTTTTTTTTTTTTTTTTTTTTTTTTAGCAAAATATGTGTGATAAATAGATATATGTTTGACAATTTTGTTAAAAGAGCTCCCCTTTGCAAAGAAATACGGGATGAGTACTAGAAGTAGAGGACTTTAATGTCAAAATTAGTTATAAGTTTTCAGCATCATCTTAAAATTGCTTTTCAAGTTGCTCTATTTGTTTCAATAGAAAATCTTATGTTAAGATAATTTTATACATTTTCTTGTGTTTGGTAGTATTAGATAAGTTGAAACTCTCTAAATAAAAAAGGGTCAAATGAAAAATATCTCTTAACTTCCTTTATTTAGATTGACATGAGATAAAGTTGTTTTCTGCTAAATTTTTTTAAAAACAACTCTATCTCACGCGAAGCTAACTAAAGAAAGTCAAGAGATAATTTTTTAACTCATTTTAAGACCACTAAACATAGATAAATAGGAAGTTTTCTACAAAATTATTTTTGGAAAATTATTAATTTTTCGCGAAATATTAACGTCGAAACAAAAAGAGGAGGAAAGTAATCTCTTTAGCAAAATTGTCAAGCAAACAGCAAATTTTACATATAGCTTTGTAATAGAGCTTTCTTAAAGAGTTTTTTTTTTTAATGGGCTTAATCTTTTTAGTGCCACTTTGGTATTACATTACCAGGTTGTGGTTTATCTCTAGTACTTTTTAAACTGGAATTTCCTTTTATTTTAATGAAAAACTACCACGTCACCCACTAACTAAATAAAATGTGGAAATTAAAACCTACTATCATTTGTCATTATATATTTAAAATAAAAGGACATGTCCAGTTTAAAAAGTACTGGAAGTAAGCCAGACCCACATTACCAAGGGTTTAAGCTAAAGATTCAATTTGTATTAATCTTAAAAGCAGAGTTACATGGGCAAAGGGTCTCTCTCTCTCTCTCTCTCTCTCTCTCTCTCTCTCTCTCTCTCTCTCTCTCTCTCTCTCTCATTGTAAAGTTTTGTGAGGCATTCTAAAATGTTCTTTAAGAAAAAAAAAATACTAGTTTATGGTAATGGATGAATGGTAACTCACCAAAAAGAGGTTTGAGCTCCTCAAAACCTCTATCAAGAAAAGATGAAATTTTAACTTTTCGGACCAAAAAACCCTCTACCATTTGTAGCTTATGCTTTTAGATATTTAGGGTCTATTTGGGATCCACTTATTTTGCTGAAACTGAAAACTTTTTGCTGAAAGTATTGTAGATAAAGGTAAAAGTTAGCCAAAATAGTACAATGAGACTCATGAATGAATAGTACCAAAAAGTGCAGTGAGACCCATAAATAGTAGTAAAAATAAGCTGAATAGTAAAATAAGTTGGCAAAAATAAGTGGTGTCAAACGGACACTTACTACTTTAACAACACTATTCATTGTAATTTGCTATATACTAATATACTCAATAGCTCCTCAAAAAAATTTTTTTTGGGGGGGGGGGGGGGGTATAAATCGGCCCCTTAAATCCAAACACCAAAAATATCTATAACAAATCCCCAAACTTGAAATTTATCAGTTGAAGACTATCAGTTTGGTTACTTGAAAAAAAAAAAAAAATCACTTCTCCACACTTCAACAACTCAACAATCTGCTTTGTTGTTGTCATCCGCTCCAACCTATAGTAAATCTCTCTTCCCTTTTCTCTCTGTTTTGCTTTGTTATCTGCTGAGATATCCCCTGTTTGGTAAGTCTCTCTATTTTGTTGAAGTAGTTTTTAATTTGTTAGTGCTTATAGATGACGCCACTGTGTCAGTTCATGTTTGATTACTGACTTAGAGCATCCACAGCAGTGGAGCTAAATTTTTATCTTTTTAGCTACACAAAAAGTCACTTTATCTATTTTACCTTCTTATATCCTACAGCAGTGGAGCTATTTGAGCTTTTAGAGCTATTTGAGCTTTTAACACAATAAAATAATATAAACACTATAATAAAATGATATTTCATTTAACCACCAACACACAACCACAACCACCATCAAACCCATAAAAATCACTGCACAACCACAACCTCGCCATGCCCATCAAAACCAGTGAAGAAGAAAAAAAAAAAGAAAGCAGAAAAATCACAGCCCGAAACACAAACCCAACCCGAAACAAAAACCGAAACCCATGCCCAAAAAAAAGCCCAGCCTGAAACACAAATCCGAAACACAAGCAAGCCCGAAACACAAAACCGACACGCCGAAAATAGAGAAGAGAGGCCGAAATGGGTCAGGTCGATGGCCGAACGTAGGTCGGCGGCAATGGGTCTGTGGCGGCTGGGCTCGTGCAGATCGGCGATGGGTCTCTGAGGAAGAAAGAAGAGTTTGTGGAGGAAGAAAGAAGAGATGGAGAGGCAGTGAGGAGAGAGAGACGGAGAAAGGAGAATGAAGGAAAGAATAAAAAATAAAAAACGAAGTGTGAACACAAAATAAAAAATTATTTTTCATTTTAGCTTTGAACTACAATACACATCTATCCATAGATGTGTACTGTAGCAAAAAGCTAAAAAATTTTAAGTATAGCTCCATTGCTGCAACCTCTTTTTTGTGTTTTGGTGTAGCTAAAATAGCAATATAGCTATTTAGCTACACTGTTGCAAATGCTCTTATAGCTGGCACATTTTTCTAATATTTTATATTATATATTTTTGACTGAATATTTTATGTTATATTTAATTTGATAACAATGGTTACTGTTTATATTCATTGATCCTCTCTTAAAATATGTTTATATTTGACAAAGTATTATGTGTAATTTTGCTCCCAAAAAAAAGAAAAGAAAAGTATCATGTGTAATTATTGAATGATTGTTTAATTGTGTATAAAACAAATAGGCTACTATAAAATTTAATTCAAGATCAATGATTAGTAGTTTTAGTACCATAAAAAAAATAAAAAATAAAAATAAAAAAACCTAAACTGAGAACATAACTTTATTGAATTAAAGCTAACTTATAATTTTTTTTTTACTTAAGGATTTTGTAATTGTTATATTTAGCTTGACCCCCTCCTAAAAAATATTCTTGACTCCGCCACTGTTTGCAACAATACCAAAATGATAATAAAATGTTTTGAAGTTGTTATTCTCATTTGGGAACCAAATTGATAAAGGTCTTTAAGATGTGAGAAATAATAAAAGAAGACATAATAAATATGCTTTGTATTTTCATACTCAAACATCATCATTATCCTCGTCATCACCATCATCATTATTAATAATAGTCTCTCTCTCTCTCTCTCTCTCAAAATGGGTTAAGTGCAATTTTGAAAAATAAGTACGGCTATTATGTCAATTCATTACTTTTATTAAAAACTTCAGGGAAAATTACACTGTCTTCTATTGAAATTTGGAGGAATGACACTCACTCCTAAATCTGAAAGGAAAAAATACTCTCTTCCCTTGAAGTTTGAAAAAAATGACACTCCCCCTCCCCCCCCCCCCTCCCTTTCACGAATATTAGCAACAAAATTTTTAAATTTTAACAGATTTTTTTTTATCAAAATTTAATCATGGTTAGTAAAAAGAGCATTCACATGAAAAAAAAAAATGAAATGAGCATATTATAAAACGTTTTGCTTAGTCTCTTTTAGTCGCACCTTACCAATTGATATTATTTAAGTTTGTAAATTCTTGAATTTTTTAATTGCACCTCTCATCAATGCTTTGCACCAAAATTTATGTGATAAGCATGGACGGTAATTAATTTTGGGTCTAGTGAAATTTTTAACAATAAATGGAGAGTAATTTTGAAAATCTACCCTTAACCAAATGGCAAATTAAGATACAACATTTTTAACTTTAATTTAACAGAGTTTGGTCAAATAAATGTTAAGGGGGAAAATTTTTTTTCCCTTCAAGCTTTTGGGGGGAGAGTTTCATTTCCTTAAATCTCAATGGAGGTGAATCTAATTTGCCCGAAACATAGATAGTGCCTTAAAGATCCTTAACTCTAAAACTCAAATTTTCAGCTTTAGCCTAAAGCCACTAGTGGAGGGAAGTAAACGGGGGCCAACCCCCTTGGGCTTTAAAAAAACATCTATCCACTCTGCAATTTTTCTTTAAAATGAAAAATATAGTTTAAGTTTCACTTATTATACCCTTTTGAAAAAAATTTACCTACTCTTGCAATTTTTCTTAAAAATGAAAAACATATTTTAAGTTTCACTCATTAGTCCCTTTTGAAAAAAAATTTCTTGCTTCATCCACTGAGTAAAGTTGTTATTCAACTTTAAGGATCTCCTTAAAACATATTTATACTAATGAGTTAGACATACTTTGATGGACCTTAAATCTCTTTAGTAAAAAGTGCTATATGTTTGAAAATTTTGCTAAAATGCTCTAGGGATCCCCTAAACTGAAAGAAAACTTCAAGTGAAAGCTAGAATTTTAAGCTACTTTAGGCTTCATTTGGGAGTATATAAGAGAATGGAATGGAATTGAAATGAATAATTATGAAGAAATGTAATGTATTTAAGTAAAGGAAATGAATGGAAAATAACATAGAGGGAAAATAATGGAATCGTTTTATGATAATATTACTATTAAATCCATATTTTAAAATAAATGGCTGAATATACAAGGGTATTTTGGGAGTTTTAGTAAAAAAAAATTATTAAATTTAATTCTATTCCCTCAAATTCCTCCCAATTTTGAAGAGTGAAAATTTGAGGTTTTATGGGAATAGATAGGAATGAGTGTTCCCTCCTACCCATTTCATTTTTTTCTACTTAAACTCTCAAATAATGCTAGAGATGCAAACTATTTTACAAAAAAATTTACAAACTACTGATGTGGTAAGTGATTATTGGTAAATGAAAAAGTGATTTAATGGTGGACCTAAATGAAAACCAATAAAAAGTTGGCCACATCAGCAGTTTGTAAAAATTGTGTAAAATAATTTGTATTTGTAGCATTACTCTAAACTCCCAAACAAGGAAAAGGAAAAATATTCTAAAATTGTTATTTTTATTCCATTCATTCCTCCCAATCAAGAGCTAAAGCTCTTTGTGCATTATTCCTTAATTTAATAGAAATAAATTAATTTGTATTAGGCTCAAGATTAAGTAGCCAATAAATCAAGAGAGGGAGAAATTGATATGGTAAAGCATTTGACTCTCTTGGCTCTTGAAGTTCAGACTTCAGAGCTTTTAAGAAGCCAAAATGCACACTGTTTACGTGTTTTAGAAGTGGTAATTAAGCACAACAACTTATCTGCCGCTTGTATGCGTTCAACAGATGGGCTTCAAGAGCTTAACCGAAGGCTGCCTCAATGCTCAGAATCCAAAATTAGGAAAAAGCCCATCTAAAACATAGAAGCCTAAATAAGTGGTAGTAAAAACGTATGGGCGTATATATGATGAACAAAATCTCTATTTGCGTTTGATTGCTTAGCTAACCTGTCCATTGGGAGATGCTTTTAAAAAATTAAAAGACAATCTGTTTCTGTAGCCTCAATCCCAAAATGAATGTGGCCCATATCATGGTTCCTATAGTAAAGGCGAAAGTTGAAGCACACAACCCAATTTCCTTGATGTAGCTTTTGAACGCCAAAGACTAACAACTGGTCCCGTAGCTCAGTTGGTTAGAGCGTTGGTCTTATGAGCCGAAGGTCGCGGGTTCGAGCCCCGCCGGGACCACGTATCCCTAGACTAACGAATTAATTTTTTATTAAATTAATAAGTACAAATAACATTACGTGATATGTATGCTTTTGATATTTTGCAGTATTACACAAAATTGACTGTTGAACTTGGAAAGATAAAACAGCAGCTTCAGTTTAGTTGCGTTGTCAGTTGGAGGTTGAGAGACCCTCTCTGTAGACAGAGAGATACCATCACCATGTCTCCTCTCCTTTAATTTATTTATTTATAAGTGCCAACATCATCTCTGCCTTTTTCTTGAATTATACTCCAACCCATTTTCTCTGGTGCGCATCCCTTAAGCCATCTTAATTTGTTTCCCATTTCTGAGTTAATTATTAATTGTTGTTACATTTATTTATAGTTTTTTTATTCAATTAATTATGTTCTTTGATCAATTGCTTTTTCTTTTTCTTTTTTTGTGTCTTGAATTGTGTAGCATACACCTAGAGTCTAGAGAAGAAGAATATTGCTGTGAGTGTGATGAAGCATGCATATATATTTCTTTCTGCATTCATTGAAAAATATTTATATATGTAAATTTTATTAATGAATCAGATGCTATTAGCTTATTACGTTTGCTCTACAGGACTAATGGTGTTTTGAGGCATAGGTAACCTCCCTTGATATTGATGGCCTTTCATTTTTAGAAGTAGAAAAGGCCTATGGCCTTTGTGGCTTTTCAATTCTTGTGCAGATGATTGATTCCCATATTTAGTTCTTAATTTGGCTGTTGCCGTTTAAGTTTTCTCTTGAAATTGGATTTGAAGTGTTGATGTAGTATTTTATATAACACCATATCTGGATATTACAGACACGATTGTGGTTCTTGTTTTCTTTTCCTACCTTCTTGTTAATGTCTTTCTCATGACATATATGAATTCTATTGCCTTGGCTGAGGAAACTATACTTTTTGTGCCAGGTCTGCCTTGGGCTCCGTTGCAAGCTTCTGAATTCGAAATGGGTTCTGGAGACTGTTTTAGGTCAATAATTAGCCTAAGAAGAGTGAAGAAAGATAGATCCAAACAAGCAAAGGTAAACATTTTCATATGTTTATCATGCAGAGTTTATTAACCAAGAGTTTTCGTATGCCTTTTTGCCTATATGAGAGGAAATAACTTTTGAAGGTGGGAGGGGTTTTTTTTTTTTTTTTTTGGAGTGACATATAAGCAATTCAAGTTTTGTAGATTTTTTTTTTTTAACTCAAATTTTGTTTTTTTTTTTTTTTTTTGTGTGGTGGGGGGGGGGGTGGAATTCCAAGCCAAATAGTTAGGCATTGGATTCAAAAAATAAATAAAATTAAGTAAGAAAAAAAGAGGAAAGAAACATTCAATTGTCTTAAATTCTTTTTATAAATTTATAGAGTGACTTTCATTTTTTAATGGGCATCATAATTGTAAATAGGGTCATTCATTAGAAATTAGTAACATACAATAATTACAACATAATAATACTAGACTTATCACACGCGCTTTGCGCATGCAATAATGCTCTTTTTTTTCTAGAGTTATAATGCTTAAAATGATATATAAATAACTGTGTTTTTTTTTTCAAAAGAAAAAAAAAAAAAAAAAGAAGAGGTCAAGTAATGTAGAATAATATTTAAAAATGAAATAGAGATAATGTCCTAAGTTTTAGGCCGAATTGAGAAGATAAAGGAAAAAACCTAAAACTTAAAAATAGTAAATTACTCTTTTAACCAGTTTATATTTTTTTTAAATTTAAAATTATTTAACTATAAGATAAGGGTATTTTAAAGAGTTTAAGAATTTGTGTAAGGGTATTTTAGTACGCAAAATGTTGAAAACCCTGTTATTAATAGTATAGATATGTACAATATCTTGAGAGTAATGAAGGACCAAAATATCTACAAGAATTATCTAGTTTTTCTTTGGATTCCCCTTTGCATTGTCATAATTCAAAATGATTCTAGGTGCTCTCAGATTTATCAGTTCTTATAGAAGCAACAAAGCATTTCTTAAAAATTGTATGTGGAAACCATCATATTCTATTTAGAAAGGCCAGGATTTCTTTTGTAAATTCTTAGTGGTAAACAAAATCCTACAAAATTAAAATAATTTAACAGTTGAATTGGACAGCTAAAAGAGTTTATATATAGATATATATATATATATATATATAAATTTCAAAATTCAATTGTCACAAGAAGTGGAGAGGAAGAATTTGAACTTTGATTCTATTGTAAAAGAGACAAGACAATACCAATTAGTTACAATAACATAAAGCTGAATTAAAATTAAAAAAAAAAAAATCATTGAATATTAATTAATTTCCTACTCCCTTCTACGTTGTAAAATTGTAATAAATAGAAAACTGGAAGGGAGATGACTAAATTAAGTTTGCAGTGTTGTTTGTTAATGCTCCTTGATAGATCTTTTAGTAGGGTTAGCATCTCCAACTTTAAACGGGGTTTGGACCTCCATATTCTGAAGATAAATATCACACTCTTGTAGTCTTCTCTCTCCTTTCCGAATATTCCTCTCATAATATCATTTTTCTTACTTACCCTGTTACCTCAATATACTGTATTATTTTTCTTGAATGAATACAATATCTTTGACAAGAAAAAAGAAACAAACACCTCTTCTTAGTAGGGTTAGCATCTCTAACTTTAAACGGGGTTTGGACCTCCATATTCTGAAGATAAATAATACACTCTTGTAGTCTTCTCTCTCCTTTCCGAATATTCCTCTCATAATATTATTTTTCTTACTTACCCTGTTACCTCAATATACTGTATTATTTTTCTTGAATGAATACAATATCTTTGACAAGAAAAAAGAAACAAATACCTCTTCTTCTTTTTTTGTTGCCAAATTGACCAGGCTTTTCCTTAATTTAAGTCCATCGATGTAGGATAAATAAATGACAGGAAGATTTCAACAATCACTTGGAAGTGGAACTAAAAACTAAGTTGAAATTTTTTTTGTGAAATTAATGCTATTCTGGCACTTACATATCAAATCTCTCTATCCTAACTGATTTTTGTTTTGATAACTATTTCCTTAATCTAATCTATTAATACTTATTCAACATAGGTGCACTCAACTACTGATAAATCAAATGGTTCCAAGAGCAAGAATCAGTCTCATACAGAGTCAAGTAGTTCTTCCAATGGTGGTCCAAATGAAATTCCAAATGCTCCACCAGTTCCAATTAAAAATATAGCTGCCACTCGGATTCAAGCTGCATTTCGGGCATATATGGTACTCCCTTAACATTTCTCTTTTGGGTTGTCGTAAAAAGGCTCTATATATATATATATATATATATATATATATATATATAGGGATTTACTAACATGTGCCCTTAGAGCATACATTAATAAACTATTTTATGAAACTTTTTATGGAAAAAAGAAAAAGTAATTCACTGTTTTGACAATTTTTTCAATTTTCTATAAAAACTTTCCCTATATATATATATATAAAACTTTCCAATAGTAGAGGTTCAATTTTCTATATCATCCTCACATTTTTTTCAAAAAAAAAAAATAAATAAACAAGATTCTTGTCAAAATTTGTGCTACCTCTATTATAAATTAAAGTACAGTCTAAGAAGATCATCATATTTTTATCTTTTCATTAATAATCGTGCCATTTGAAACATTTCATATATTGTGGGACAAATAGTGTATCTGCTACTCTATTTGTCCCACAATATATGAACATCAAGCTAGTGTCCCAACTCCCAAGTAAGGTTTCAACTTTTTCTGTCTCAACCTAGATATTTTGATTTTGAGGGAGTGTCACCAACTCACCATGTTATTGTCCCTTTATATATATAATTTAAGCATCACGTGAGATGGCACTTCCCCAAAATGCTAACTTTATATCATTCCTTATTTTACTGAGGAAAAAGATTAATTAAACCATAGCTTTGAACCTCTTATGTAGAAGGCATAAGATTCAAGATGGTTCCCTCAAGTATAGTAGGTTGATTGGCATAATAAAACACCAAAGATCATTTCTGCATATTTCTGAGTACAGGAATAACTAATGAGCTTAATGAATATG
Organism: Quercus lobata; assembly: GCF_001633185.2. Lineage (NCBI taxonomy): Eukaryota > Viridiplantae > Streptophyta > Magnoliopsida > Fagales > Fagaceae > Quercus > Quercus lobata. The sequence goes on along the minus strand of NC_044911.1, from coordinate 27,342,288 downwards.
TATAGTAAGCTTTTCATAGACTAAATACAGAGGATTGCAATGTAGAGCATACAATTTAAGAATAACAAAAGAAATTAGGCAAGTAGATTTATTTTGGAGGTATTTATTAAATTAGGAGTTATAACTGATAGTTATGACATGTGACATGATATGCTAAAGTTTTTCAATGTTTCTGGGATGTTAAAATACTTCCTTAAATGATCCATTCTCTCAAATAAAATTCGAAATACCTGATGACATAGTTCAAATAACCGAAGAATAAGAAAATAGAACCTGAACAAATGATATTATTAGTTCAAATCAGCAAAATAGGCAAGTAAATTTTTTTAAGTAAATCAAGTAGTTGAATATCTGGACTCTCCTTCCCTCATTCACCCCTATACATCAACCTCGGAGATAGGAATCAGTGTCTGTCTGTAGTGTCCTTAATTTTCTTGTCAGTGACATTGATAATACAAGTGCCACTGCATGATGTTAACAGTCCAATTCTCCTGGTAATATGTTTCTTCTCTTCTTAGAAAAAGATACAAGAAATGATAGTTCTACTTGACTTATTGACATCGTTGTGTAAATGGAATACTACGACTCTGTTACCAGGGCAGAATTCCTATCACAGAAAAGCATGAGAAATTCATCAGGTGGACAACTTTCAGCATTGATCAGGATCTTTGGTATTTGTCTACAACATTTATATTGGAGTATCATTAATAAGTTTTAAATCGAAGTTTTAAATTGCAGGATCGTTGACAAGCTGTAAATCCAACAAGTTAGACTGTCTTAAGAAATTTATGCAAAAGGGCAGAGAAAACTAGTTAGATTTTATAATTATTATTATTATTAAGCTGTTCTTCTCTCTCAAAAAAAAAAAAAAAAAAGTAAATAAAAAGGTGCTATGTGAATAGTGAACTATGTACTTTTAACCAAACATGTTTATCACCTTATGAATTCAAAAAACAAAAACTATCTTGAACATACGAAGCTACCGTTCTAATTGCCTATATGACTATGTATGCTTAAGCCCACCTCAACACGTTGTAGTAATAGGATTGCATATGCATATCAGACAACTTCAATCCCAGTTATCTTTGGCACGAAGCCATAGGAAATAGTAAAAACTTGTATCAATGTAAAATGGTGCTTTCATATGTGGGCTAAAGCTCATCCCATTAGCACTTATGGTGAACTTGAATCTCCATCATCAAAGTCTCTCTTTCTACTTAAACAGGCAAGAAAAATGTTACAGGCAAGAAAAATGTTATGCCATCAACAATCAAAAAATGAAACATTATGCCATCCGATGGGGACAGTGAGATTTCAGGGCTTCATTCAAGATCAAAATGTCAGAGAGCAAGCATCAACTGCATTGAATTATATACATTCATGGAGTAGAATACAAGACCAAATCAGAGCTCGCCGACTCCATATGGTCACAGAAGGTCGAATTAGGCAAAAGAAATTGGAAAATCAGTTAAAGCTTGAAGCTAAGCTCCATGAGCTCGAGGTACTGTGTGTCTGTGACTATCTCCTAATTGTCATTACTGCTTTGTTTTATTGCCTATAATAATTATTAGTACTTTGCTGCCAGTCTTGTGCAGCCTCTCGTTTGGTGGGAGGCCAATGTAATTATAGTTAATTTCTTAGTAACATGATTTATTAGGAGTCAGAAACCAATTTAAAAATTAAAAATAAAAAAAAATCCTCTTTCTATGGCATTTGAAATCAGTAAATTTTCTTCTGCTAATACTTTTTTTTGGATAAGGTCATCTCATACTTTTCTTGCTCTTGTAATTATACCTGTTCTGATGGTATTTGCATTTATTCAATTGATCAACAAATCATCATATCATGTGGTTTAAATTCTAAATATTTGTTTATTTATGTATTTGGTTCGCTAATCCAGACATTTCATTAGAACAACTATACATAGTATTGATTACTGGGACTAGGGGAAGGGGTTGAGTGAATATGCTTTAAAGGCGAAGCATATGTGACTAGTGAGTTCCCCGCTGAACCTAATTACACTAACTAGTTACATGATTGAGAACAAGGTGCTACCTTGTATCATCCTTTAAGACATAGATTTCTGGTCCTATATATTGTCCCTTGAATCAGTTGGGAGACATTTTTTTATTTTCCTCGATTGTGCATCTTATATTCTTATTTCATCTATATAGCAAAGCTAGTTGTGTTGGATATTGGATCTTGTAGTCGTGACCATGACTAGCTAGGAGCATTCTACATAATGTTTAACTCGCTAACAATCAAACATCAAGTCTTGAAAATGTTTGAAGAGAAACTAATGGTTTTCAGTAATATTTAGCAGTCACTTTTACAATTTGAAGTCTATTAGACTTGGTAATAAAACTTTGTGTTGCCTATTATCGCACTTTGAATTAGGTTTTATGGAGGGAAGTAGGGTGGCCATTGCTTTGTAGTTTCTAGCACGGTTTTCCTAGTTTCCTTCGTGCTACGCGTATGCGTTCCTTTAGCGTCCATTCTCGGGTTGTGATCAATAAGATAGCTTTAATTTAATTAGACCAAAGGCCGCTTGGCTGTTTTGAAGCACATCCAAGCGGATATACATATACTGGAAATGAACTCGCAAAACATAAAAACAGAAAATTAGATTGTGAATTATTAAAACACATGGCATGCCCAAAATTCATCACCATAGTTTGGTCCCGAAAAGTTGAATAAGCAAGCATATGGGTAGAACTTACCTTCTCTGTTAAAGCACATTTGTTATAATTACAAATGTTACAAACTCAGTAAAACTCATCCTTGAAAACCGGCTTGCAAGGGGAGAGTGTCTAAGAGCTTATAAACATATGATTAAGCTTATGCTTAATCCATGTGGAATACTAAAGATCATAACAACATTGGTTTTTTTTTTTTTTTTTTTTTTTTTTTTTTTTTTTTTTTGTGGGGGTGAGGGGGAGAAGGAACTTGTATTAGTGGCAAAGAGTAACACGGTTTGTGTGGTTAGCTTTTTAGAAATATTTCCCGTTTCCCATGCAACTAAAGCATATTAGCTATCTAGCTTTCGTTATTTATTTTATTATGCATATCGTTTCATATTTTCTCTTACGCAGCTTTCAAAAGCATCTAAGCTCCTTAAAACGGCTAAAAGCTAACCTTATCTGAACATCCAGGATGGATGGCCATTGCTTAACAATTGTTAATTTGGTCAATAGGTGGAATGGTGTGGTGGCTCTGAAACCATGGAGGAAATCCTTTCCAGGTTACAACAGCGAGAAGAAGCCGCTATTAAGCGTGAGCGAACCATGGCATATGCCTTCTCTCATCAGGTCTGCCCTGAGAACACTTACATCCTCAGTTTTAATACTAATGGTTAAGAGTTATAGAAAATTAATGCATAAATTTGACTAGCAGTGGAGGGCCAACTCTAGCCAATATCTAGGCCAGGCTTCATACAATCTTGGCAAGGAAAACTGGGGTTGGAGCTGGATGGAGCGCTGGATAGCTGCTCGCCCTTGGGAGATCCGGGTTCATGTACATTCTCCTGAATCGAAGAAAGTGCAAACCAAGCAGAGCAAATTATATAAAATGGGAAATCAGCCAGAGAAGAAATTAACAGTTTCATTCAAACCTGCTTTATCAAATGGGAAGGGAACCACAAAAGTGAAAAACTTGGTCTACCCAGCTGCTGAAAAATAAGCTGCCTAAGAATCATCTTTATGTTGGCTTAAAATTGAAGACATACCCAGCTCAAAGATTTTAGCTTTACCAATTTCTGTCATGAATTTATTGTGGTTGTTTTATATCTTGGTTTATTAATTTGCCCATTTGGATTTGGTATGAATCTGTCCTTGTGTGTAAATAAGATAACTGACATTATATTATTGTTGGATTGTCAGTAATATAATTATACACATTGTACATATATATTAAAATGCGTGTTTATCTTGGCTTTGTCTTTAAAATTCATTTCCCTAACATATAAACTTATTCTGATTGTCGTGTGGCCTATGATGGAAAATTCTGAACTCAATTATTTGGATTCTTAGAGCATATGGCTTTTTAAAATATGAAGCTTTAAGAAAGAAGGGTCCAAATAGTACGGAATCCAATCATTCATAGCGTGAAAGAAAGCAACGGAATATCAGATTATGATGCAGAGGCAAATAAGCTCTAATATTTATATTATATCTACACTACATAAAGAATATTCAACAAAGCATAATCCAACTCATGCGTCCATTATATATAAACTATATACATTCTTCATTTGCCTCCTTAATTAAGGTATTTGATATGCATCAAGAATACTACATCGTCTCCTTTTCCTCTTCTCTACCATTCTTCCCCCATTAATCTACATATTCTTCTGCTCATGCGTACCAATTTCCCCACCAAGTACTCATGATTTTATTACTCTCATTTAAAAGACTAGCAATACGGTTGGCCACCTAAACTTTCAGGCTTTCTTAATTCTAAAGGTTTATTAAAATCTTCTCCATTTATGTACATATGCTTCACCCACATTCCTCTGCCGTGCGTATTAACTATTAACAAACCATAAGTAACAACAATCATAAAGCAAATGTCACAATCTCAACATAAGGCAACTGTTTTTCCCCCCTCCTCCCCTAAAGAGTAGAAGAAAGCTCCTGGTTAAGACTGATGAATTCATTTAGGCACTGAGATTTTACAGCGTAGGGGACCATAGACAGATGGCCAACTACCACATTTTGGTGGTATCCATCTTTGCATTCTTCCATAATTAAGCAGGTTGAGTACAATCCATTCCCCTTTTATGGTTCCTACTTCAGATGTGCTCCACTTAGCACCACCACAAGGTCGGCACGCAGCCTGTTACTTATATTTATCAACCATACTCGTCATAATCATCATGGAACATCATAGATACCAACCCAACCTGATCTTTAATGCCAAAGTGAAATTTTGACAACTTGTAACTCAGATCTATGCCCTCTTTATTGCACAACCTAAAAATAACTTTTTTTGAAGACAGGCTAGCTTTAAATCTCTAACACATAGGCTCAATAAGAGAAACAAGATTTGTAATAATGCGGGCACACAGGGGTTTCAGGGTGGTTCATGAATTTAAGTTGAGGCCTGATTAAGACTCATCCAACTTGTCCTTCAAAATATAAACTAAAAAGACTCATCCAACTTGCATTAATTCAGTAAATAGGTTCTCAAGACTTATATAGCAAATTCGCATTCATAATAAACATTTTTCACGTTAGTTTATAGTATATGCTAAAGTTCCTAGAGATGGACAAGAAAGAAGCTGCTTAACGAAATTTCACATTTTTTCCTTCTCAACTTGGGGGGAGAAATTATTGTGGAATAAATTATTATTCTACTTCTTTTCAACCATCAATGAGCTGTAACTAAAATGACATTTTCTTTCCTTGTAAGAACAAAGTGGATGGTGAGTTCAATACGCACCGAATGTGCTTAAACTTACCACCAGAAACATCAAGTTCAGTGCTCCGAAAACCCAAGCAACCAAATTGATGAAAATTATAAGATATTCTTTCAATTCTTTTGCAAGTTTAAGGAAATCCTTGAGGCCGATTGGACTGTTCCATTGGAATGCAGTAAAGGAACAAAACAATCACAAGTCACAAAGAAACTTCCTCACATCAACCTGAGAAATTAACCATTACTAAAAGTAGACGGAAAAAAAAGTGCCTGTGTTTTATGACTAAGTGTTCAAAATAGAAATGAAAGCAAACAGTTCTTGCAAAAAAACTAGTTGCAATTTCACCCGTTGGAACTCCAAAAATGGAAGCTGAAGGCAAACGGCATGATATAACAAAAAAGTCTGACAACAGAAACGCTTAGCAATCCAATTCAACAAAGCTTAAACAGCGTTTGAGCTTTAAGAGCCCACGCAAACATAACAACAAAGCTAAAACATAATCAGCTGATAGAAGCTAAACAAATCACGGATTGAATAACCTGAACTGCACTCAGATTTCTTCTCCCCACGGTACAAGCACCATCGATTGAATTGACCAAACATTCTCCTCCCTACTAATTCTTGATCGGCATAACAGCTTACTTTCTTAGCCTCCTTCTAGAAGATAGAAGACTCCTGCATCAGCATTTTAACATTAAAAAAAGAAAATGTTAATAACCAAATGAGGAAGCATATTAAGAAGAATTCGAGAACTGGGTTTTGAAGTAGCACCTTGTACAGAGAGGGAATTCCGGATTATTATTATTATATTTCAATCAATGGCGAGAATTGGAGGAAGCAGAGGACAGCTTATGGGAGATGCCGTCGTGTTCCTCTTCACCCTGGAAACGTGCTGGAACTCGAAACCCGGAGAATCCGCCAGGGGCGAAACCGATTCCTGAAATGGAAGACTGATGGAATGTTGGTGGAATAAGATGGGGATGAGTGGCAGTGGCAATGGTCGGGTCTATCCAAGCGCGAACCGAAGGTGTGTTACTGGACTGAAGGGGTCCCCTCTGTTGAAAAAACTGGTTTTGGCCGAAAAACGGCTGCAGTAGTTGCTGAGTGGAAGTTGTAGGTGGCGAATTGAAGATAAATTCACCACCAACACCACTACTACTGGCACTACCAGTTTCTGCACCTGTACCAGCATTCCAAGCTAGCATTCCCTGGAAGCGGTTAATCTCTGCTGGGTGGTGGTGGTGCTCAGACCACCCAGCAGATGACCCATCAAAACCCAACGGTGTGGTTCCAGAGAAGAGCATATGCTCATGCTCATTTTGATGATGGGTCTGGGCTTGGTGCTGGTGCTGGTGCAGAAGAATTGGGTCGTGAAAAGATTGAAGTGAGAGCCGCAGATCTTGGCTCTGGCTACTGGTTCTTGACAGCAAATCTGGTGGTGGGTGGTAATTCTGAAACTGCGTGGTCTCAGCAGATGCACCCATTGGGAAAAAGGACTTGATTGTGTCAGCAATGGAGTCCGAGTCCAGCGATGGTGGTAGAAAACTCGAACTACTACTACTGTTATTATTCGGGTTCTCGCTCATTTGATGCTGAAGATTATGAATATTAGTATCTGAAACTCTACCACCATCGCAACCCACCATTGTAGTTGCTGTCCTACTGCCAGAAGCAACGGTATCCACCGCGCTGCAGTGAATACCAGTTGGATTCTGGCTCTCGTCGAGTATCTGGGTCTGGTGCTGGTGTTGCTGCTGGTCTTGTTGTTGTGAGATGGTCAAAGTGGTGGGCTTCCATGCTGGAAGCTCTTCGAGTTCGTCGATGGCGGTTTTGGCCTTTTTGATGAGCCAATCGACGGCCTTGCTGGGACGGTCGTAGCCGAGGCGGTCCTGGACGTCGTAGAACTGGATGGCGGTGTGTGCGGAGAGGCGTACACGGCGGTCTCTGGGTCCCTTTGCAGTGCAGACCTTGCTGTGGCGGTCCTTGCGTCCAGTAGAGCGAACAATGTGGCCTCCTTGGACCTCTACGATCTCGCCCCCTCCGCTTCTTATCCCAAATCTTGTCGATGTTGTTGCTTGGTGGTGGTTCTCTCCCATTTTTCTTGCATATTCGATGCAAGTTGAAGTAGGAGGTGGAGGCGGAGCTGAAGCTGAAGCTGAAAATAAAAAGTGAGAGCGTTTCTTTGGGGTTTGTGGTTGTGAGAGTGAGTCTAGGCCTCCATACAAAAACTGCTGATGATTTTGGTTCAGGTATTGATGGGGGTATTGCTGGAAATGGAAAACTGGGTCTTGATGGTGATGATTTTCTTTTTGTTGTGATGGAGAATCTTGATGGAGTTGTTCTTCTTCTAAGTGACTTGAATTTAGGTAATAATGATGATTCCTTTGAGGATCCAGACTCAGTCCCTTGTGCTTTTCCTCTTCCAGCTTTTAATGGAACAGCAAACTTTTTCTTAGTGGGTTGTTGATTCTTTACTCTCCTTTTTCTTCCCAGTAGTACTAGTACTCTCCTCTTGTTGCTTGTGCAACTGCCACCACTCTGAAACCTGATACTTCTGCTTCTGCTGATGCCTCTCCCAAAACGCCCTGCCATTCAGTTTTCCCAGTTCCATTTACTCAACACCGCAAACCAAAGCCCCCAACCTATTCTGATAAAAGAATAAAGAAAACCAAGCAAGACCCAGAAGCCTAAACGAACTCTATTTTCAGCCTAACCCATCTCTCTGCCTTTCTCTCTCTCTCTCTCTCTCTCTCTTTTTACACAGCTTTTGATAATTGTGCCTCTTTTATGTACCAAGCAGTACAAATAGGGTCAATTATTTAATACCCCACTTGACCAAGCAAAGCAGGGAACTAGAAACACCCACTTTCAAGAGGGATCTTGTTGGGAAACTTCCTGCAAATTTTCCATATTTTTTCCTCGCAGGCACTGTGAGTGAGTAAAAGAGAGAAAAGAGAGGAGAATGTGAGTGAGATTTGTGTGGTGGTGGGTGGAGGTGGTGGTGATGATGGAATAGTAAATAGAGGCTATAGGGAAGAGGAATTCTTTGTAGGCCTATAAGAGCCCTTGATGATGCCAGTGATGAGTGTGGCAGCGTTTGGTCAGAAAGAGGATTAAAGATCCCTGTGATCTCATCACTGCGTCTCCTGCTGTTCTTGTACAAGCTACACTACACATAACAACAACCCAAACTCTTTCTCACTCATTCAATCACCTTAACTTTTAGCTCCTCGCCTCCTCTCTCCCTTACAACTTTCACCCCTAAACTTGTTTTTTTGTTGTTCAGTGTTTTTCTTTTTTACATCTTGGTAAGAAGTTATAACTGTTGATTATATGGCTGAAGAGATTGTCTAGATGCTTCGGTGGACTATATAGATCCTTTATATGCTACCACCAACCCATTTGAAAGTGACCCCATTCAACTTTTTCTGGTCTCTCTCTCTCTCTCTCTTTAATGCTTCACTTGAAAGACCCAACATCATCTTCTTCTTTTTTCTCATTTCCCTTCTCCCAACCGACCTTTTTCTTGTTTGTCGGATCAATGCACACTGAATAATAACGGCCACACTTGTTTCTTTTTTCTTCGTTAATTAACCCTTTTTTTTTTGTGCTGAATAAAAGGGGTGGCGACGACCATTTTGTAACTAATCCTCCATGACGTAACTTAATAGAGGTATCCCGTTAGAAAATGTTGGATTGAGTCATAATTATTGTGGTCGAAACGTCACAGATCTCACCGTAACACCCTAAGAGAACCAGCAGGAGAGGCACAATACAAGTTAGGAAACCGTCCTCCACACGGTACCCGTCACGATTCAAACAAGGGACATTGTGCTTGCATGTGGAATCTCTCCCAACTAGGCCACCCCTCCTTGGGCCTTCGTTAATTAACTTAATCTGTAACAAAATATGTTCTTACATATTTGTCCCGTTTTCTAATTAAATAACCGTGATGATATCTTCTTATCTTTTGGGAGCGGGACCAGAGGCTTGGGGAGCCCTATCTATTATTAATATCCTGCCTGGGTTCCATGTAATCAACATTTTCTACATGGCTTTGTAGTTTGTACTGTTGAATTCTCTGTCAACCAATCGATTAGGAAACTCAATAAAAGATTTAAGTTAATCCATTTTTTTTTTTTTTTCAATGTTGCAAATGGAATTTTAGATCTAGTTTAAAAATATTCTAAATTATCATAATCTCAAAACATACCAATATCATTAAAGTAAAAACGTAAATAAAACATATATATTGACATTTATAAATCCTAGATCCACAATACTTTCATAATATTTTTACAACAAATTCTAAATAATAAATTCTTACTATTGGTTAAAAAAGTGATGTCAATGACAAACCCAAATTATAACTAGTAAAAATCTAGCACCTAAGATTTGTTATGAAAATATAGATTTTTTTAATATTGTAATATATATATAAAAGTTAAAGCATAACATTTATTATTGTTACGCTCTTATTAAGCCAAATCGGCAGTGTAAAGGGGTGGGCTGTGCTAGTGGTGTTGGGCTACCTCCTGCTGCACTAAGTCCAAGTTTTCTGGATAAGAGAGTCGGGACCAGCCCAACTTCTGCTTAAGTTGGTCCGGCTTGTGCGCAAACTAGGCCAAATCTAACAGGGACGTGCTCACAGCAGGCGAAACTGTTTCAGACAAATTGTGGCAGGCAACCATAATAATAATAAAGTAAACAGAAAATATTTAGCCACTTTAATGGGGAATTGACCAAATAACCCTTAAAATCAATTACAATAGCAATACTATTTGTTTTCTTTTTTACGGAAGAGAAAAAAAAAAGGCATAAAAGAGGATTATAAGCATGGGTTAGTCGGAATATTAGGGGAAATCGACCGGAAAATTCTATCCGCAGGAGCAGAACCACAAAGGGGAGAACGTTTCTCCTCAAAGCAGTCAATCTCTCAAGAAAGAGTCCTACCATAGAGGTTAACCGCCCTGAGGGAAACAGGTCTAAGTGGTTTTTTGCGTAGGTACTCTCGATTTTTCTTACAGAGGGCCGGGTTTCATGAAGGAGAGAAGGGATTAATCTACCGGTGCATGTCCACCTTTCTAATTCTCACTATTTCTTTCTTTCTTCTCACTTTGTTTTCTTTGCTTATTTCTTTTAAGTTTTCTATTTCTTTTTTCAAAGGTTCGTTGTTCTTCCTCCCTTCTGTTCACGGCAAGACCCTCCTTTTATAATGCCGGCCGTGACCCAATTTTACTGTTTTAACCCTTAACTCCCTTTGTCTGGTCTGGGTGTACTGGCCGACCATTACTATTCCGTCTGTGTGTCGTCCTCCCATCGCCAGACAAGGAAGAGTATTTTGTTTGCTAGTCTGCCGTGACATCCTTTCCTGCTACGATCTGAGTTATTTCTCTCTCCCTATCCCTCATAGCGTGCACCTAATGGTTCCAACTCAGCTTGCCTCTTTTGGGTAGTAAGCTATCCCAGCAGGACACCTCCCCGAAAGAGCCTGAACTAGAACCATAAAAATAGATTTTTCCCCTCTCCCTACCACCAAACCATGCCCTTTGATCCTCTGACCCCCCGACCTCACCATGCTTTGTATTGGCTGGGTACAGGCTAATGGTGCCTGGGCCTTGCGCGTGCCTTCATTCCATATGTGTCCAAAACTTGCCTGCTGCCTATTCGTCTGCCGTGGTCTAGAGGGTCGCCGTCCGTGTTTTTTAACTTCTTATGTGGGCTGCTCTTTGTTTTCCCACTCCACTTAGGGCTAGGCTTTATTTGATGATGGGTCTTACATTTCTTTAACCCATTCCTTGGTTTCCTTTATTTCTTGCAATGTCGTTCTATTATTCCTGCCATAATAACTTCATCCTGCTGGGCCTCTTTTAGGCCAGCCGTTTATTCCTTTTATCAGTGGCTTGGCATGGCCACTGGTTTGCTTTTATTTATGGGCTCCTATGTCCCTTTTGACTTTCCTTTAGGCATCCTTGGCCCGTTTGCTTTCTTTGGGCTTCCTCGACCCTTTTGTTAATTCCACACTTCCATGGGCTTTTTACTAATTTCGTTGGGCTTCCCTGACCCAATAACCTTATTCTCATCCTTAGGGTTTATGAGCTTGCCATAAACCCCTTACTTCCTTAGTTTGCATTACATTGGGCCTGCGGCAGCCCTTTCTCTCTTTTCTACCTCATACACTGCCCATAGGATGCTATTTCTTTCTTTCCGGGCTTCTTTGAGCCCACTTGCCACTTCAAGACCCATTTGTTTATTTCTTGGGCATGTGATCTATTATTCCTGCCACTTGGGCCTAATGGTTTTGCTGTTTGCTTTGTCAATTCTTTGTTACCCTTGTTATTGGGCTTTCTTTCTTTCTACTTGGATTCTCACAAATGGCGTGGGACCTTGGTTTAGGGGGATTAGCTCCTCAGCCAAGCCCCTAGAACCATCGTGCTGCTGACGCTACGAAGCGCAGCCCTTAGTGAAGAAACGTAACCCCTAGTGGAACTTTAGGCTAGAACACTACATCCAGTTGTTGGAAATGATGTGAGGGATTGTCTCAACCCACCACTTGTGCCAAGACACAAGCCTTTCCCACAGACGGCGCCAATTGTAAAGACCCAATTTGTAACGACCCATAATAATGTTGGGTTTGCACGTAAAAAAGCCCAAACAATATCACTTATAGAGCGTGGGGTTAAAAGACTAGGTCTTGGTCACTAGGCGAGAGTTAGTCATCTTGTTCGTACAGAATTAGGCCGTGTTTGCTCGAGAAATCTTTCTCCTTGAGGCGGTCTGGGAAGCTCTAGTTCTTGGCCTTTTTTCCCAGCTCCTTTTTGGCGCATCAACCTTCACATTATATAGCCCTTCTTGGTTGATCTTAGCCCTCCACTTGTTGATCAGGCAGGTGCCTACTTCAGTACCCGTCCCATCAGCTGTCCCTCCTTACTTTGTGTTAGTTGCGATGATCGAAGTCACCCTGTCCAGGCATCTTTTCTCATTAACATGGTTAGGACATTGGCGGGTGCATTTAATGCAGAGGGGACGTATTTACCCTGAACCAGTTTCGCACCGTACCCCTACGTGGGCCTCATTTTACTCGTATCTCCTTCAGGGGGCTTTTTGGGGGTAGCCCTCAACGAGATGTTGCTCTTCCCTTTGAAGTCTTGGAGTGCCGAGGACAGGGTCATCCTCGGCTGTGTCCCCGGCATTTCGACCTTTCTCCATTCATCCTCGGCAAATACCCTCCTCGGCACGGGTCCTGGGCCCTAGTAGAGCGTGGGCCGGATCATAAGTTCCCTGGCCCTACAATAGCCCCTCAAAATCCTGCTATCTGGCTCCTCGGACGGATAGGAGGGTTTTGATGACATCAGATATCTGTCAATGCCTGTCAATCCTTATCACTTATCGGTTCCTGAGACTTTTCGTCTGCCCGAGACACGTTCCTGGAGACTTTGGAAGGTGAAGCATGGCCTCATTAAATGCGGGCGGCTCTGTGTTTCCCACGTTCTACGGCATGATGGAGATCTAACGGTGGGGATTCCTTGGCCTTTATGGGAGGGAAAATTCGTGCCATTACTCTCAATAGGAAACATAAATGTTTTTTGGAACGGATTTTTCTCTTCAGTTTTGCATTTAAGAGTTCTAGCACGTATACCCTAGGTTCATCTGAACTTTCGTCCAAACTCAAGTCTATCTCCAGCACAAAAAGCCTGTTCGAAGCGTCTTTCCTCTGTTTTGTAAGTTCCCTGCCTCCACTAACTCGTGCTTTTTCTTTTCTGGGTTTATTTTTCTTTGGTTCCCTTTCTTCTCCCGTCGCTGGTTGAGTTTGTTTAGTAAATCGTAGAGATGGCTAAATTGAGACTGAGGAAATTAGTCAATACTGAAGAGGCGATGAAAAAGTTCGTCGCCAATTATAGGATTCCTCCCAACGTAAGTCTGAGGCATTGTAAGATAGGGGAGTGGTACTATATGAGGGAAACGGGCGAGGTGGTAATTACCGTCCTCGTCTTTGTAGAGGGGGGGGGTATGAGAATTCCTATGGGGCCGGTAATGAAGGGTTACCTCAGGCACTTCTGATTAGCCCCCACTCAATGCGCCGGCAACATGTTTAGGATTCTGGATTGTGTGGATGCTTTAAACGAAAAGATAGGGCTAAGACTGACCCACCATGACGTAAATTGGTGCTATAATCTCCAAAATTTGAAGGGAAAATCCTACTACATGAAGACGAGAGACGAAAGGGTTCGACTAATTCAATGCCTTCCTGATTCCAACAAGGATTTCCTTATCGTCTCCGGTGAATGGCATGATGGCACTCCGTGCCCCATGGTAGAAGGAGAACCAGGTGGGATATAGGGAATGGAAGGGCGCCGACCCTTTGCGCCATTCTAATCTGATGTGGTTCGGTAACTAACCATGCGTATGTGTTTTTTTTTTTTTTTTTTTTGCAGATCCACACGCTTTTCAACGGCATTTTCACCTAGTTAACCGGGTGGACTTGGAGACTGTTCTACAAGCAGCAGTTTTCGTAAATGACGGAGATGGTCAAGTCTGAGCCGCTCACAAAATATTAGGGTACGCTCCCCTTCAGAAGTCATTTGCCGACCCTAAGCACGTGATCAGCGCCAGCCGTCCTCGGCTTCCAAAAGTTACCGTGGTTGAGTCAGGATTTTTAATCTCCGAAGGATCATCTGTCCCAAAGGGCATCCCACTGGTGGACCTCTCCTCATCTCATCAAGGAGCGGAGGACGAAGGTGAGTTAGATCAGTCCGAGGAGGGATTTGGGGTATTTGGCCTAGCCGAACAATCCGAGGATCCTTCTAGTGATATAGGTGACCTAACCTTGTCCGAGGCGGAATTGTCATCAGTAGGCACATCTTCCCAAGCCGAGATAGGACTTAAGAGAAAGCCCTCGACCAGCTTATTCGACCTCCTCGAGGGTCAACCGGGGAAGGGTGCACAGGGAACGCCGCAATCCAATGCTCCATCCCCACCACCTCAGGCCTAGAATATCCAGACTAGGTCATCCTCCACAAAGTCACAGCCACAATCCCCCCGCCCCAAACTTCCTGCTCCTCCCCAACCAGCTCTGCCTCCTCGGCCGGAGACCACCAATTCAAAGAGAAAGAGGAGTCCCAAGGGTAAGGAAACCATGGATGAGGGAAAATCCCAACCTTCTAAGGAGAGGGAGGAAGCCCCGCGTGTGAAACAATTGAAGATTGGGCACCAAAGTAAGGGTATAGAGACCGAAGCCCAATCTGCCCAAGGCAAGGAAAGGGGATCGAGGTCCAATCCTTGCCAAGCGCCTGGCTTCCCGCCCCAATGCTCCACGGGGGGCCACTGCTGGAAACCGTGTCCATGAGGGACCTTGGAGATGGCGAGGGTGGTTATGTGGCAGATGCACTAGGGAGAACCATGCTACTTCCCACCAACGTGGATGAGTTGAAGAAAATGAGGATGCAGGAGGTTTTCCTCAGTACGAAGAGGTACTTGGGCATGGTAAGGCTCTTGAAATCTAAAGCTTTATTAACTCTTACTCTCGGTCTGTCATTCACGATGTATTTATCTCCCTTGACAGGCTCTCCAGGCCACCTATAGGATGGAGGAGGAAGTAAACAATCAGAGTAAGGCGGCTGAGAATGAACGCTCCAAGCGTTTAGAGGCCATGCAGACTCTCAAAGCTTCCGAGGACGACCTCGCCAAGGCCAAGGTTACCTTAACAGAAGCTATCCGAGATAGGGATAGTGCCTCGGCGGGTTTAGCTAGCGTCCAAAAACAGGCCGAAGAACAGACAAAATGTCTGCTCGAAGCCGAGGATCAGTTGCGAATAGCCATGGAGCAGATCAGTGACTTAAAGAAAAGACTAATCCTGGCAGAGAATGACAAAGGGGTGGTGGAGTATGCCCGGGACGAAGTCATGAGGGCCAAGCGGGAGGCTGAGTTTGCTAGAAACGAGGCTGAGGATGCCAAGGAAACTGCCGAGGATGAGGGTTACAACGCGGAGGTAGCTGACACCCAAGCCTCCCTTAAAGCCCAAATTCCCGGAGTATGCAGGCTTTACTGCTCCCAAGTTTGGGAAGAGGCCTTGAAGCGAGCTGCGGTGGATGCTTCGTCTAATTTGTGGAAAGCAGAGAACATATTCTACCCTACAGCCATCCATGAGGCCACCTCCACCAGCTCCGAGGCTGTGAGCGACCAACATGAGGGAGGGGTCACTCAGTTAGAAGCTGTACAGGTCGGCACCTCTCCTAGCGAGCCGCTTAAAGGGGGAGAGCTTCAGGATGTGATACAAGCATCTGAGCGTATGGATCCCGAGGTACCCAAAGAGGTTGTTGAGCCTGTGGTCGGCGCTCAGATGCCTAATACCGAAGAGCCAACCATACTTGCCCAACCCCTACAGGCAATTCCCCTTGCTGTGGTCCCCAAAAGCACCAATACCGATCCTACTCAGTCTTCCCCAGAAGGGACTGTCCTCCAGGGTGTCAAAGCTGATCTCGTTCCGCCTTCCCAGGATGTGGCCGACGCAGAATTGAAGAAGTAGAAACCCCAGCCAGGCTCCGTATTTGTTTTTAGTTTAATGATTAACTAGTTTCCTTTTTTTTTTTTATTGACAAAACTTTGTAGTCCGCTAGTAGTTTGAACCTGTTGACCACATATATGAAATTCTTTTCTTCCTTTTTCCTTTTGGTTACTTGTCAGTTGCCCTCATCGATACTTACTACTGTTTATGATTTCTGAACTAATTATCGTAACATGTATGCATGGTTGCACATATGACATGTTTAGGATCCTGTTTCAGAATACTAGCACGCTCGCCCCCATAGGGTATTGAACTCGTGTCTGGACCAATTTCAGCGGGTACATAGGCATCACCTGAAATGTCATATGTGCCATTAGGACCAACTTGGTGTCTAAATTTCCTTTAAGCAGTTGGTTTCCCCATAGGTTTGAGTCCGAGGACCATGCAATACCTTGGTTCTGTCTAAAACTTGATTTTTAAGTAGTTGGTTTTCCCATAGGTTTGAATCCGAGGACCATGCAATACCTTGGTTCTGTCCAAAACTGGATTTTTAAGTAGTTGGTTTTCCCATAAGTTTGAGTCCGAGGACCATGCAATACCTTAGTTCTGTCTAAAACTTGATTTTTAAGTAGTTGGTTTCCCTATAGGTTTGAGTCCGAGGACCATGCAATACCTTGGTTCTGTCCAAAACTTGATTTTTAAGTAGTTGGGGGAATTAACACCTCGGCTATGGCGTGGGACCTTGGTTTAGGGGGATGAGCTCCTCGCCCAAGCCCCTAGAACCATCCGTGCTGCTGACGCTATGAAGCGCAGCCCCTAGTGAAGAAACGTAGCCCTTAGTGGAACTTTACGCTAGAACACTACATCCGGCTGTTGGAAATGATGTGAGGGATTGTCTCAACCCACCACCTGTGCGAAGACACAAGCCTTTCCCACAAACGGCGTCAATTGTAAGGACCCAATTTGTAACGACCCATAATAATGTTGGGTTCGCACGTAAAAAGGCCCAAACAATATCACTTATAAAGCGTGGGTTTGAAAGACTAGGTCTTGGTCACCGGGTGAGGGTTAGTCATCTTGTTCATACAGAATTAGGCCGTGTTAGCTCGAGGAATCTTTCTCCTTGAGGAGGTCTGGGAGGCTCTGGTTCTTGGCCTTTTTTCCCAGCCCCTTTTTGGCGCATCAACCTTCACATTATATAGCCCTTCTTGGTTGATCTTAGCCCTCCACTTGTTGATCAGGCAGGTGCCTACTTCAGTACCCGTCCCATCAGCTGTCCCTCCTTACTTTTTGTTAGTTGTGATGATCGAAGTCACCCTGTTCAAGCGTCTTTTCTCATTAACATGGTTAGGACGTTGGCGGGTGCATTTAATGTGGAGGGGACGTATTTACCCTGAACCAGTTTCGCACCGTACCCCCACGTGGGCCCCATTCTACTCGCATCTCCTTCAGGGGGCTTTTTGGGGGTAGCCCTCAATGAGATGTTGCTCTTCCCTTTGAAGTCTTGGAGTGCCGAGGACAGGGTCATCCTCGGCTGTGTCTCCGGCATTTCGGCCTTTCCCCATTCGTCCTCGGCAAATACCCTCCTCGGCACGGGCCTTGGGCCCTAGTAGAGCGTGGGCCGGATCATAAGTTCCTTGGCCCTATAGATAGTATATTGAATATAGTGTTATTCTATTACATAGCATGACTATGATAATTTGGTGTTTATTACTATATCTTTTAACTCTTTTTTTCTCATCTAATTTCTATAAATTTGTTATTATCTCTCACATTCTCTCTTGAAAAAATTATTACTCTCCCTCTCTCTCTCTCTCTCTTTATTATTTCTTGCAACTCTACTTTAGGTTGATGAAACATTTGTGTCTTTTATAACTCTATTTTTGGTTAATATGTTTTTGCGTTGTATTTTTTAGTTCCCCAACACGTGTTCTCTCTTATAACTTTGGTTTGATTTTTGTTTGAGTTAATATTTAGCTATTTTGGTAGTGAGAATTTAAATTTATATTTTAACAGAATATTGGCTATGCATTTGAATGTATCTATCAATTATTTGAGTAAAATAAAAAAATAATTTTGTTATGAGTTTTGATTATGATAATTTCCTTTAAAAGAATGAGGAATTTGAATAATTTATTTGAAACTTAAAAAGTTTAGTTGTAGAGAAAAAAAAAAGGAAAAACATAGCACACTATATATCATAATTTCAAAGAATATCGACCAACTCATAAAAGGAATAATATCAATCAAACACTACACAAAAAATAATATAATGATATATTGGTAGAGATAAAAATATAAAAAATAATTTTAGAAATTGTTTGATTTTTAAAGAAAACAAACTATCTTCAACAAATTTTGGAGAATTAATTATACATTATATTACAATTACAAAATAATTATTTATTTCCATGAATCGCTTAGATCTGCTACTAGTTAGTTTTAACAATCGACATAATGAATCAAACAACAGTTTCTTTGTGCTCTATACCAAAATCATCTTTAGGCAAAATTTAGAGCATTCACATCCCAAAATTCTATCACATCCTATTTTACCATCCCAAAAAACTATTTTATCAATTATATCATACCATTTTATAATACTCTCAGCATCCCAACTTTTATTTTACAAATAAAACACATTAAAATAATATTTCTACACAATAAAATAATATATCCCAAAACCCAAAACCCAAAAACTCGGTGAGAGAGAGAGGAATTGATAAAGTAAGTGAATAAAATATTATTATTATTATTATTATTTTTATATAGAATTGAGCTACTGTGCAATTCTAAAGCACTATTGCAAATTTTTTTGCAATAGTTGGTTTTTACAAGTCTGGATGTGTAAGGGGTTTTGGGCTTTTATGCTAAATTTTTCCTACATATGACATATGTCATACATATGTCATTCCCAATGTGAATGCTCTAATAAAGAAAAATGGTTAGGATTTGAAGAAATGTGTGAATCATTAGCGAGTATATGCACCAAAAGCTCTTTTAAGAAGGCCCTATTGCGTAACTCTATTTCATCAAAAGCAACCCGGAGGATAGAAGACAGAACCAAGTCCACAAAGATAGTTTGCATAGAGGAATAAGCTAAGAGCATTTACAGCAGTGCATTTATAATTTTAGCTATTTAGCATCAGAAAAACTTACTTTATCTATTTTACCTACATGCATGCTGCAGCAGTGGATCTATTTTAGCGTTCAACACAATAAAATAATATAAACATCACAATAAAATAATATAATCACTACAATAAAATAATATATTCCACTACCCAAAAAAAACCAACCACAAACACCTCTACCATCAACCACAGCCACAACCACAACCACAACCACAGCCACCACCACCGGTAACACCACCACAACCACCGGTAACACCACCACCACCACCGGTCCACAGCAGGAATAAATAAAAAAAATTAAAAAAAAAAAAACCAAATCTCCAATCTTTTTCCACAGCCACAACCACCAGCAACACCACCAGAAGTCCACAGAAGAAAAAAAAGATCCAAATCTCCAATCTTTTTCCTCAATCACGGCCACAGCCACAGCCGCCACCACCACCACCACCACCACCAGTCCACAGTAAGAAAGAAGAAAAAAAATAAATAAATAAAACCCACGACGAGCAAGCACCGATCACGTCGGCAGAAAGGGTAGATCGGTGGCTTGGGTGATCGGAGTGATAGAGCGGTGGCTTGGGTGATTGGAGTTAAGATAGTGAGAGATCGGAGTGAGAGAGTGAGAGGCCGGCCGGAGTGAGGGAGTGAGAGGCCGGAGTGCAAGAGTGAGTGACTGGAGTGAGAGAGTGAAAGGCCAGAGTGAGGAAGTGAGAGATCGGAGTGAGGGAGTGAGAGACCGGATTGAGAGAGAGAGAGAGAGAGAGAGAGAGAGAGAGAGAGAGAGTGGCATTATTTTAATCCACCGGATGATTAAATTTTTTTTTTTTTTTTTTTTTTGCTCCTCATGAACAGTGCACATCTATTTTTAGATGTGCACTGTAGCAGTGGAGCTAAAATTTTTAGATTTAACTCCACTGCTTTAGCATCATTTTAGCAGCAGTGTAGCTAAAATATAGCAATATAGTTACACTGCTGCAAATGCTCTAACCCCAATATTCCTCTAACTCAACAAGTTCACTGTGCATTACATGCTTTTAGTGCTTTATTGCTCTACTTCACTTAGTTAGCTATTATTAACTTAGACAATGGTATTCTAAATGTACTGGTAGTTTGGATTAGGCTAGTCCTTCTCTAAAATAACCCCTAAAACCAAACTCTCACATACAAGACCAATTCAAATAAACTTAGATTTCTTTTTGAAAGCAATCTGACTGAATTAAAAATAATGACAAGTATTTATTGAAAAATCAAATAATTTTCAAAATTAAATTGTAATTATAGGGCATGTGTCCTAAGACAGTTCAAAGTTAATTTTGTTCAAATTAGGACTAAATCTGGTTGCAGAAAAATTTATGGAAACATCCTAGAAAAATCCATCATGCATTTCAAAGGAGAATAATGGCAGATTTTTATGAAATAATGTACATTTCCCATCAATTTAGTAATTTTCATATTTCCATGACATCTCAAACGATTGGAGCACGATTTTTCCTGTAAATAGTCAAATTGAAGGGAATTTCATGGTTTTTTTTATACATGACTAAAATTAAGTTGATCAAACAATTAGATTTCAATTAAAACTCAACTAGATTTGGTAAACCCAATAAAAATTGATTGAAATCAACAACAACAAAATAGGGTTTAACAGTTAAATCCATGAGATCTCTTAATTCAAGACTCAAATTTCCATCAAAATTCAAGGTTGGACAAAATACGAGAAATACCAATGCCAACAGGCAACAAGAATTGCTTTAAAGTTCGATCAACAAAAATAACCTATTGTAAAGCGTAAACATCAAGGGAAGGTTCTACAAGAGAGTAATACATTAGACAATGCAGATGATGTGAAATTTGAGTCCGATGAACGTGCTTAAGATTGACTCTCCATGGTACAAGATGATATAGAGCTTTCCGAAGTAAAAAAGATTGATACAATGGTACTCCAGCTCAAGAAAAGACTACCTTAATCGCAGCATTCATTCCACACACCGATTTCGTAGTTTTCAATGACTTTAATGATGTGGAATGCAAGATTTTTTATTCTTAGAGTTTGTTTGGGATCCGTTTATTTTGCTGAAACAGAAAACTTTTTATTAAAAGTACGTAGATAAAGATAAAAATTAGCTGAAATAGGATAGTGAGACCCATGAATAGTATAGTGAGACCCATGAATAGTATCAAAAAGTGCAATGATATCCATGAATAGTAGCAAAAATAAGTTGAATAGTAAAATAAGTTGGCAAAAATAATCTTTGTCAAACAGACTAGGGTCTGTTTGGATGCTGTTTATTTTGCTGAAATTGAAAATTTATTGTTAAAAGTATTGTAGATAAAGGTAAAAGTGAGCTGAAATAGTTTAGTGGGGCCCATAAATAGTACCAAAAAGTACAGTGAGGCTCATAAATAGTAACAAAAATAAGCTGAATAGTGAAATAATTTTCATTTTTCATTAGTATCCAAATGGACGATTGTGCTACTAAAAGTGATTTTGAAATTAAAGCACGTGTCCAACACTGGAATTCTTATGCTTCAACACTTCATAACTTGAGGTTAAGGCCTTATTTGGTACACAATTTTGAACACATGTTCTTAGTTTTTAAACAACATTATACATATTTACATACACTTTTTCACTCACACATATTTCCAAAAAAACTAAAAACTGTTGTTTAAACACACATACCGAATGGGCTAAGTTTTTCCCAGCCAAGAGATGCTGATGTAGGTAATTCTCAGTTTTAATAATGGCAAAAAGCAAATGTCCCTTATATCATTAATCATCCCCCTTTCTTACATCGTCATAATTGTCTCAATGTCGCCTTTAAAGCCTCCACATTGAAAGATTTTTGGTAGTTTGCAATTTGACTAGGAGAATAAACTTGGCTTTCTGAAGCATTGGCTCCATCGTGGATGTTTTTAACTCAACTGTAGTGCTCTCAAAATCTGAAATTTTCAACAAACTCTCTGGATCCTCTTCCTTTGATGCTTCAACTGTTGTAGAAACCACGTGATCAAAATGAGAAATTTGTGGGTTTTAATTTTATTTTTTTTTTTTTTTTTGAGAAGAAACGATAGTAGACTTTATTAATTGAGAAAAATATACATACAATGGGGAAGAGAAATAGGGACATATGCCCTCCTTTTTCTCTTTTGCATCACTGGCATACGCTAGAGAAACACGGTTACAGTGAAAAAAAACAAAGAAAGAAAAAAATTCGAATGCCCAAAAAACCGGAAAAAATGCCAAGCGACAGCTTCTTGATTTACATGGATCTCAACATGATAAGTTTTTTTTTTTTTTTTTTTTTTTTTTTTTTTTTTTTTTTTTTTAAGAAGTGTCTTCAAGCTGGGCATGGTTGCCTTGCAACCTCCACCAATCCCAAGGTTGACACAATACCTTGCTCATGCTCCACAGTTCTATGTTTCTTTTCTCCCTTAACACTCGTAGCCTCCTTATTCACATTTTCTGCTTGCTTCCTTTTATGCCTAGGCTCCATGTCAGCAATTGAAGAATTGATAAAAGCATGAGGTCTTGTGGTAAGCCTCTTCCAATTCATCATTGTTTTTGGGCTTTCAATTGTAGACTTCTCCACAGACTCAACTTTTTTTGGGCTAAGCAAGGATTAACTCACACCTTTATCTCTATCTCTATGGCCACTTCTTTTGGGCCAACCCTTATTGTTATTCTTGTTTCCTTTCACATTACCACAACTAGGGGTGTCCACAGATCGGCCCGGGTCGGGTTTGTGCCCAACTCGGACCTGACCCAACTTAGTCAAGTGGATTAAAATATGACTCGAAACCGACCCGGACGACTTAGCCTGATTTTTCGGTTCGGGTCTTGTCGGTTTCGGGTTGTATTGGGTCGATTTCGGGTTTCATCGCCAGGGCTGATTTTGGCCGGATCCGGTGAGATCTGGTTGAAATCTGGCCGGATCCGACGAGATCTGGCCGGATCCGTTGAGATCTGGCCTAGATTTCGTCGGATAACATCGAGATCTCGCTGGATTTGGTCTGGTATGCTGAATATTTCGCCGAAAACGTTAAAGGTATTAGAGATCTGGTCTGGGTTGCTTAATATTTCGTCGAAAACGTTTAAAGGTATTAAGATTGGTTTGGGTTGCGTAATATTTTGCCGGAAACGTTAAAGGTATCGGTTCGGGTTAAGTTTCACGGGTTTTGAAATGCAAAACCGTCAACCGGCCCGTCGGGGGTCGGAATTGACAATTCGGAACTCGCGTTTGATCGCTGGAGTTGTCGGATCGGGTGGCGGCGGGTCGGACTCGTGCGGGTTGGCCGGGTTGAGTGGGTTGCCGGGTCTCCTGGACACCCCTAACCACAACCAACCATGAAAATCGATGGAGATATACTTGATTCCTCAAAAACTGGTGGAGATATTTTCTCACTTTGTTTCCCCATTAAGTCACGATTAAGGATGACAATATCCTCATCCATAACTGCCACCTTAATCAAGCCAAAGGAAATCATGCTATTATCTGGCAAACAATCAATTGAAACCGTTTTGAAATTTGAAAATTCTGAACTAGTTTGGATGGCATGATCAGACTCCGTAACCAACTCCTCAAAACCCGATACAGGATTCTTCACAGCCATGTTTGCATTCTTCTCGACTGTGACGCCACCATCTGCCGGAGCAACGTTGAGTTTACCTCCTTCAGGTAACTTGTCCACCTGTGTTGAACCACTTTCACATCCAATTGTTAGATAATTCTGCTCATTTTCCTTCCTTGTGAAGAACACTGATACCCTTGATCAGCTTGGTCATCCTCATTCTGTTGCCCCGAGCTACGATGCGCTTTGTTTGTATAACCATAATTTCTACGATGCCCTGCCTTCAACCACTTCCCCATAAGGAAGACTCCCTTGTTTTCGGTCCCTTTGAGCAGAGTAGTCCCTTACCTCATGACCAATCCGACCACACTGATAACAAAGCCCCACTAAATGTTCGTACTTGAAGCCAATATAAACCTTATCTCCTTTAGGACTTGCGACAACTCCTCCTCGACGTAATGGTTTATCCAACAATAGCTCCACCCTTACTCTGATAAAGCAAGCTTGGTCAAACGAAAACGCCTTCAAATCAACGTCCAGTACTTCACCCAAGCCACTGCCAATATCCCCACCCACCTCTTCCAATAATAAATCAAAAGGTAAACCCCATACCTGAACCCACATCACCATTGAAGTAAAACTAACCGACGTGGCTGTCATAACTCTCTCCCATCTTCGTAACGCCAGATGGTGATTCTCAAAACTCCACAGACCATTTGCTAGCACCCACTTCAACTGACTCTCCATAGAAAATTTGAATTGAAAAAGATTAACCCCCACGTCAACAATGCGTAAATCCGAGCCCATCTTCCACATAGACCTTAGCAAATCCTTGGCCACACACTGGTTAAAAGCTCGTGTAGTGAGAAACCTTCCCAACAAACTCAGTGAACATTCTTCCAACACTCTTTCCCTCTGTGAGACCCCAACCTTAATGACTTCTCCCTCCTCTTCCGTCAAAGTTATCCTTTGCAACTTGTTTATAAAATCAGGATCCATCATGTGAAAAGGAAAACACCAAATAGACCCCACTGATCTTGAACCAAGTTGCAGACAAGCACTGAGAAGAACCTAGTCCTCACCCACAGTGTGAGAAGAAAATCTCTCCCTAGAGAGAAGAATACTCACCTAACGTGAGAAAGTAAAATCTAGATATAAGATTCAAACCCCGCTTACATCAATACTTAATTAGTGCCTTAGCATGATAATAGAAAGTAATTATTATGAGATTGATGCAATCCTATAAATTTAAAAAAAAAAAAAAAATGGAAAATCCGGAGAAAACGAAGAAAGACAACCCCTTCAAATCTCATAGAGGAGTAAATGAGTTGTGAGAATTTATACTTGCGTAATAGACGCAAGTTGGGACTCCTACAAACCACCTGGATGGACTCAAATCAAGAGAGTTGTGGTCGGTCCTGAAGTGTAACTCTATAAGACTAAGGTGGAGAAAAATATATTGTCAAAAAGATAGAAGGGCATGGGGAACTTTTTAGACTTTTGATTTTATCTGGCGCACCTGGGTCAAATTCTGAAATAATTGAGTTTGCTCTCCTCCACAATTCTTTGAACGCCCTTTTTCTTAGGGCAGACGTATTCCTTTTGTGGATCATACTCATAGACAGATAGACTCATAATCACACTCTCAATTTAGCATGTTAGCTTATGAGGGAGCTAATTCTTCTCCAGGTGTCATTTTCTTTAAGAATTTGTAAGGAACATTTTGAGTTAGTAGGATGGACAATGATGTGTGAAAGTTCTACCTTTTTTTTTTTTTCCCTTCCATTTTGATTGGAAGAATGGTCCGGTTTGAAGTGGAATTTTATTTCGATTAATATCAAACATGTGAATATAATGTTAATTACTAGATTAACATTGTATGAGACATTTACGACTTTTTTTTTTTTTTTGGGAAAGAATTTCAACATATGGCGTCCAATCCTGATGATACTTTTTTTATCATCAGACCAAGACACCAATCAAATTTTGTTGTAGGCGGGAATTAAACCCCGGATCTCTTATTCAATCATCAAAGACTTTACCAGTTGAGCTAACTAGAACCCACAACATTTACGACTTTTTGTAACATCTTCAAAAACTTTTATATATTTCCATTTCGCATCATAAGGTCTATAATTTGATAAATGAGTCAAGACCTTTGTAGCTCAACTGGCACCTCCCAACATTTCTAACGAAATCATTCAAGATTCAAACCTTTCATCCCCATTATATCTATCAAATTATTAATAAATAAAAATTAATAAATGGAATGACTAAAATTCTTTGTCATGTTAATTACTAGATTAAATTTTTTTAGGCTAATGACAGGTCCGTTTTAGTTCAAGAAGTTGGAATAAGTTGTATTTAGTAGAAAAGAAAAAAGTTATAATTTTGAAAACTATACCTAATGAGCCAAATAAGCATATATTAAACCTCATGTTGAAATCTTGCAATCAAGATCAAGCTCCAACAATGGAGGTTTGGGAATCATAGAGAAAGAGTGAGAGAAGAAGATAGCAAGTGAGAATTTGTATGAATGATTCTCATGTGTATTAAATATCTGAGCTCTGTCCTTTATATATGAGGAGCAGAGAGGTGAGAAACAAAACTAAAATAACTAACTCCAAAGCTAACCAATACAAAGATAACAAGTGTCAAAACAGATTTCTAACAAACTATCTATATACAAAACGACATGTTGTTCATGCTCACTTATCCTAAACTACTTATAGTTTAAGTAGTTCCTCCTTCATCCTTCATTCAACACAGTTTAACACTCCCCCTCAAGATGAACTGTATATATTGATCAAGTTCATCTTGGAAAGAAGGTGAAAGAATTGTTTTTGCCTAAGAGCTTTACTGAAGAAATCTGATATTTGATTTCTTGTTGGAATGTGGAAAGTCTTGATCACACTATCTTGAATTTTCTCCCAAAATGAAGTGACAATCAATCTCAACATGTTTTGTTCTTTCATGGTATACTGGATTTGCAGAAATAGACAAAGCTACTTTACTATCACAATACAAAAAAGCAAGTTGTGTATGATTCAACCCAAAGGTCTTGAGCAAGGCAATAAGCCAAACAATCTCACTAGTCACTTTGGTCATAGCCTTATACTCAGATTCAACTGAGGATCTTGAGACATCTTGGTGCTTTTTACACTTCCAGGAAATCAAGGAATCTCCTAGAAAAACACAAAAGCCTATAATGGATCTTCTAGTATCAGGGCAAGCAGCCCAGTCAACATCACAATAAGATTTCAAACACAAATCTGATTATGCAGAAAGAAACAAGCCTTGTCTTGGTGTCTTCTTCAAATACTTGATAGTATTCTATAAGCTGCTTGTAGATGAGGCACCTTAGGCGAACTTATAAATTGGCTCAACTTATGCACTGAATAACATTTGTCAAATCTTGTCGAGGTCAAGTAGAGAAGCTTGCCAATAAACCTTCTATACAGTGAGGGATCTAAAACTGGATCACCAATAGTGCTACTAAACTTTGTAGATTGCTCCATAGGTATACTTGCTAGTTTACTAGCCAACAAACCTGTATCAGCTAGAAGTTCCAAAGTATATTTCCTCTGACACAAAGACAAGCCTTTTGCAATTCTAGCTACCTTAAGGTCTAAGAAGTATTTCAGAGTTCCCATGTCCTTAAGCTTGAACTTGTTGTCCAAAAACTGCTTAAAAGAGTTCGCTACATCTACATCATTGCTTGCAATTAATATATCATCAACATATACCAGAATAATGATGATAGAACCACCGTAAACTCTAGTGAAGATAGAATAGTCTGACTTGGATTGGACAAATCCATGATCCACAATTGTAGAGGACAGCTTGGCAAACCACTGTCTGCTAGCCTGTTTAAGGCCATAGAGAGATTTAATGAGTCTACAAACCTCCCCCTTGCTACCAAATCTAGGAGGAGGAACCATGCAAACTTCTTCATTGAGATCACCAAGCAAAATAGCATTGTTGACATCAAGTTATGTCAAATGCCAACCATAGACAGCAGCCAAGGCTAGCAAGGTTTTAATTGTTACAAACTTAACCACAGGAGAGAAAGTTTCATAGAAATCAATGCCTTCAGTCCGAGTGTACCCCTTAGCTACCAAGCATGCCTTATACCTTTCCACAAAACCATCAACCTTCAATTTCACTTTGTAAACCCATTTACACCCTATAGGAACTTTATCAGAAGGAAGCTTACATATAACCCAAGCATGGTTTGCCTAAAGAGCATCAATCTCAGCTTTCATGGCATCTTGCCATCTAGGGTCCAAAATGGCTTAAGCATAAGAGTCAGGTTCTTTAGAAATGGATAAGGCAATAGAAAAAGCCCTATGACCAGTGGAAAGCTTGTCATAGGACAGAGTAGATGAGATGGGATAGAGTATACCTAAATCATTAGAAGCAGTGGAATCATGTGACTGAGTAAAGGAAGCTAAGGC
This sequence comes from Quercus lobata, assembly GCF_001633185.2. Lineage (NCBI taxonomy): Eukaryota > Viridiplantae > Streptophyta > Magnoliopsida > Fagales > Fagaceae > Quercus > Quercus lobata. The sequence continues at coordinate 27,314,205 of NC_044911.1, read as the reverse complement.
TGACAGATGAGCAAAGCAAGGTTACAATGATAATCATGAAGATAAGTGGGAGCTTTATAAAGTCTAGTGGATTTTCTTAGTGTTAAGGAACTGGTGGAGGGGCAGGAGGTTGTTCAATAAGATGAACAAGGTCAACTAAAGTAGGAGTGGAGTGATCTAGGTCAGAATTATCATGAACAAGGTCAAGAAACTCATCAGGAGGTGTAGCTATATCAGTAGTGAAGTTGGGTGCGAATTCTGCAGAAACAGAAGGTGATCTAGACTTTGGTATAACAAGTTGCATAGAAAACATGGAATGAGAAGAGGAAGAGGGAACTGAATTAGATTTTGAAGACCAATGCTTGAAAGGAAAAATGGACTCCTTAAAAACTACATCCTTAGAAACAAAACAAGTTCTAGAAGCTAAGTCATGAAGTTTTTAACCTTTTGTACCAAAAGAATTGTAAAGTTGTGATTTACAACTATATTTTATGTTATCTTTAATTCTGTGTCAAATTTGATTGTATTTCTGTTCAATCATTTCCCTGTATTTTTGTAGAATTTAATGTAAGGGTTGTGTGTGAGAGTTTAGTGAAGATTTTGTGAAGATAGAATTCACGACTAGCTCGCGACTGTCTCGCGAGTGCCAACCCACGAAAAGACCACGTGAGAAGCATATTCTGGAATTTAAAGAGTCATTTCCAGGCTAGATTTCACAAGTCATTTGTGACTCAAGCTAAGTCGCGAGTGACTCGCAAAACTTTCTACTTGATGTTTTTAAGTATGCCTTTTCATATATCTTTACCAATACTATACAAACCCTTATTACCCACAAAATTGTAAGAAGAATAAGGAGTTTTTCCAAGAAACATTTGAGAGAGAAAACCCTAGCCAAACACTTGAGAGTTACTGAGTTAGAGATTGTTTACCCACAATCATCTACACTATTTCTCTAAAGTTTCCTTTACTCCTACCTCTCCATCTACATATCCTAAAAAGGTTCTTAACCCAAACACTTACCTTACCCATTCTGATTGTTGAGAGAAGTTTTGGTGCATATGGGAAGCATTGGAAAAAACCAGTGAGTGGTGGATGCAATTTGGAGCTAATTGCGGGATCTGGACAACTAGTGAAGACATGGCTCCGTGAAGATAGCAAGTGAGAATTTGTATGAATGATTCTCATGTGTATTAAATATTTGAGCTTTGTCCTTTATATATGAGGAGTAGAGAGGCAGGAAACAGAACTAAAATAACTAACTACTAAGCTAACCAATACAAATGTGACAAGTGTCAAAACAAATTTCTAACAAGCTATCTATATACAAAACCCTTACCTTCTCTCTTCTTCATTTCTCTCACCATTGATATCCTTGAGAGAAATTTGTAACTTTCACTTCCATGTAAAAACAAGTGTTGTGAGCTTGTTAAATGAGTAGAAAACATTTGGAGCATAATCTACAAATTCAAGAAAATTAGTGGCTTACCATTGCCGGCTCAATGGGGAGACTCGAAAAACTAGTTGGACAAAGGACTTTGCAAAGTCAGTTGCTCTTGGAGGGTTCAAGTACATAGGAAAATATAGGCTTGAAGGGTTTATAGTCATCTTTATACTGCAATGATTCATACTAGTGGAGATTTCAATGGTGGTGTAGGGGGAGAGGTCTTTCATTGGGGATAGGGGTAGCTCCACGTTAAAGCCAAAATGGTCACAGGACCACCTGTGACCACCCTGATTTGGGAAAAAAAAATCATTTTTATATATAAATTTAAAAAAAATTATGATTTTTTTACACTAAAAAAATGTGTGACCTCCCTAAATTTTTTTAGGCCCAATATAATTAAACTTTGGACAAAGTTTAGCAACAAAATTGGCGATAGACTAAAGTTACCACTCCACTCAATATTTTTATTTATTGGATATGAATTTTGAAAAATCCACAATTAGAATACATTTTTTTCTTATATCCTCCATACTTGCAAAACTTCAAGAAGATCAAGGATCAATAGCTTACTTCATCAACCAAATGTTTAAATTTTGAGTTTTTGTAGTCTAAATTATATGCAAAAAATAAGTTTATAGATCAAATAGTAAATAATATTGCAGTAACAAAAAATTTGACATGTGTTTTAAGGAGCATACAATTCAACAATTAGATTTTCAAAATATGTAGCTATATTAATTTGTTTAGTGAAAGTTGTAGTCTTAGGCTACAACTATGTTTGTAATCAAACTTTGTCCTCATAACAATATATTGGGGCTAGATTTTCAAAATATATAACTATATTAATTTGTTTAGTGAAAGTTATAATCTTAGGTTACAACTAAGTTTGTAATCAAACTTTGGTTCTCTTAACAATATATTGGGCCCTTACAAACAAAAAGAAAAATCCAAGAAAAATTTTATTTAACTAAAATTTTGAAAGAGATGTAACTTGCAACATTGATAATGAGATTATCGTGCTACAATTTTACAATAAAAAAATTCGTAGAAAAAAATCATAAGACTTTATGTATTTGGGTTTTTTTTTTTTTTTTTTTTTTTTTTTTTTTTTTTCAATATATGAAGCTATCTTTTTATTAAATTTTGTATAATTTAAGTTTTTTAATGACAACCCTAGAAAAAATTCCTAGAGTTGCCACTGACTAGGGACTTCAGTTTCCTTTTCGAAAACAGGTCTTGGTTTTTTAGTGTGGTTTGCCATTTCTTATTTTGCATCTTTCATGTTGCTTTTATTTAATTGCTTTAGTTTTATGTTATGTTCATGCAATATAAAATTTGGCTAATCATGTATATTTGGACTTAATATTGGTTTAAAATTGTATTAAGCCGTAAAATGGGTCATTTGAGGGATGTAAATATTGTTCTAGGTTGTTTTTAGCATTTCTTTATATATATAAAAGAAAGATCAATCACATGTGTTTTCTTAAATTTACACAATAATTCATGGAAATCTAATAGCGAATTCTTTTTAATGAATCAGTGATAGTTTCATTAACAAAGAACAAAAAACAAGAATTCATGAACAACCCAATGCGGTACAGCACAAACAAAACAAAACTGCTCCACGGACCACAGTCCATCGCAATTCGAAGCACAAATTGAAACAAGAAACAGTAGGACTAATTAAGGTAATTATTACTACAATCACCAAGAAAACACATCTGGTAGTAGTTTTCCTCTCCCTTAGTAGGAGTCCTTTCTCTCTCTCTATGGTAAGAGCTATCTTCCTCCCTCAGGGCTCTTTCCTTTGGCAGTGCCGCCAATCACAGGTGGTGGCCAACCCTCAGTCGACTAGGATGGAGCAAACAATACTAGATAGCATCCAAAATCTACAACTCACTAAGGAAGAAGAAGAAGACATTCAGATCACAAACCAAAGTAGACCAAAAATCTTAGAGGAATGTGCATTAAGCCTTTTTGGTAGGCTATAGGCCAATAGGCAGCAGAATCAACGTGCTTTGAAGAGCACACTAAGATCGGCATGGAAGATGGGCTCAGACCTCAGAATCGTTGAGCTGGGTAACGGCATTCTCCAATTCAAATTCAGCTCTCAATATCAGATGGAATGGGTGGAAAAAAATGGCCCTTGGAATTTTGATAACAACCTACTGCTTCTCTGGTGATAGAATAAGGGACTGACTGCAGCAAACATGGAGTTTACACACTCCCCTTTTTGGGTCCAAATTTGGGGATTTCCATTTGAGCATATGTCAGAAGACACTGGGAAAGACATAGGAAGCAGGCTGGGAAGATATGTGGAGACTGATACAAGATCTTGGCATTTTGACCAAGCTAAGTTTATGAGGGTTCGGGTAGAGCTAATGGTGGACAAGCCTCTGCGAAGAGGTGGGTACATCACAAGTCCAAAAGGTGCAAGACTGTGGGTCACCTTCAAATATGAGAGGCTCCCTATAATATGTTTTTATTGTGGAAGGATTGGTCATGATGCTAGACATTGTGCAGTACCAATAGATGCACAGAGCCAAGAACCCCAGTATGGTGATTGGCTTAGAGCCAACGACACATATAAGGGAAACAATGAAAGAAGCAAACCTTGAAATGATAGTAGCAACCATTCGAATGGGATGGTAGGAATGGAACGATCACAGATGTCGACGAAGGAAACAAGGGAAACGCTAGTGAAGTCCAGTGAAGGTGATCACACCAATGGTGCAGATCATGGGATGGAAAAAGTAGAAAATTGGGTGGCTCAAGGTGATTTGGACAAGTCAGGAAACCAGGTGGATGGACAGATGCCTAGATGGGACAGCTCCGAAAAAGCTGAATCTGATGTGCAAATAGGGAGTAGCACTAGTGACTCGCAGAAAATGCTGACATACGGGTTAAAGAAAAAGGAAAAAGCCAATGGAGATGCAAGTTCAGTGATGGGCCAACAAAAGCAAAAAAGAAAGGAAGAGGGAGAAGTGAGGGAGAAGTGACAAGCCCCAATAAAGCCCAAGACTGATTTTCATGATGTAGGCATCATTGGCCATTTGGACTTGGGCCCAAACAGCGATGGACAGAAGAGAGGAAAGGGCAGGCTGAAGAAATTGGCTAGGGAGCAAGGCCCATGAGGTGAAAATTCTATAATGGACCAAGAGGGTGCGATGGGGACTAAAAGAATGGGAAAAATAGAAATACTAGAGGCAGAGGAGAATAGAGTGACTAAAAAGGTTTGTGGGGCAGAGGAAGTACCCACGAAGAATGGGAATTCTATGAATAGATCAGCGATGGCTGATAAGCGGACCGCCAAGGGCCATGAGTACCTTTGCCTAGAACTACCGGGGGCTTGGGAAGCCCCGAACAGTGAATGTGTTGCGGGAATTTGTGCGATGCCTAGATCCCAAAATCGTCTTCTTATCGAAGACGGAGATGAAAATCGTGAGGTTGAAGAGAGTGATGTTTAAAATTGATTATGCGAATGGCTTCTATGTTTAGAAGGAAGGAAGGAAGGAAAAGGAAGAGGCTTAGCATTATTTTGGAGGAAGGAGGCAGACCTGGAAATTAAAAGCTACTCACAACACCATATTGATGTTGTAGTAACAGAGGCAGGATCGGGCTTTAAGTGGAGATTGACTGGGTTCTATGGGCATTCGGAGACACATCGAAGAAAGGAATCATGGAATTTCCTTGCCACTCTAAACAATCAATTTCAGCTCCTTTGGTTATGCTTGGGAGACTTTAATGAGATTCTGTTAGGAGAGGAAAAACTAGGGGCCTTCCACGGCCTTAACAGCAAATGGATAGCTTTTGGTATGCAGTTAATAGATGTGCCTTCAAAAATATGGGATATAGTGGGCCGGCCTTCACATTAGAGGGTGAGAGTAGAATTTATCTGAGACTTGACCGAGCTTTTGCAACGATGGATTGGCTTAATCACTTCTAAAGAGCCAAAGTTCACCATTTAACGAACACAGCTTCTGATCACTACCCACTCTTACTCTTGGAATCAGATGTAGTTAGTCTACGTCGAAAGCATAGATTTCATTTTGAGGCAATGTGGACAAGAAGAGCTGATTGTAAGGATGTAATCAATGAGGCTTGGAATGGCAACCTTGTGTCACGAAGTCCAGCAAGCATTGTCGAAGGGCATAAGTGTTGTGAGGCAGCATTGACAAGCTGGAGTAGTGAGGTGCATGGCAATCCCTAAAAAGATTCAGGAAAAAAATAAGCTTCTGACTGAATTAACCTATAGATATAAAGATGGGCAGCATGGGAAGGAAATAAACATGCTTAGAAAGGAGATTAATGAGCTGCTAGATGGTGAAGAAACCTAGTGGTCTCAAAGATTGCATGTCCAGTGGTTGAGCGAAAGGGGTCGCAATACCAGATACTTTCATAATCGTGCCTCCGAGTGACATAAAAAGAATACAATCATTGTACTTTGGAATGAAAATGAGCAATGGTGTGAGGATAGGAGTAGTATTGCAGCTGTAGCATTATCCTACTTTAAGGATGTATACACTTCAATGCTTCCTAGCCGAATTGAGGAGGTGACCCACCTTATCCCAGCCAAGGTAACTGTGGACATGGATGAAAGCCTCATCAAAGAATTCACAGCAAAGGAAATTCAGACAACTCTTCTTCAAATGCATCCAACAAAAGCATTCGGACCAGATGGTATGTCAACTATTTTCTATCAGAAATATTGGAAAATTGTTGGGGCTGATGTAACAAAAATGGTGCTAAATGTGCTTAACTCTAACATGTCTATAGCTAATATCAATAAAACCAACATAGCCCTTGTGCCAAAAGTTAAACACCCAACCAGAATGAAGGATTTTCACCCTATTAGTTTGAGTAACATTGTCTATAAGCTTATATCGAAAACACTTGCTAATCGACTTAAATCTGTTCTGCCCCAGGTAATATCAGAAAATCAGGGTGCTTTTTTGTCTGAAAGGCTAATAACTGATAATGTTCTTGTAGCCTTTAAACTAATGCATTATTTAGATCACAAAAAGGAGGGGAAGGAGAGCTTTATGGCGGTTAAGCTCGACATGAGCAAAGCGTATGATAGGGTTGAATGGAATTTTGTGGAAGGGGTTATGAAAAGATTGGGTTTCCATGAAAAGTGGGTTGGCTGGATTATGAAATGTGTAACCACTGTTTCATACTCTGTTCTGATAAATGGGGAAGCACATGGATGCATTGTGCCGTCAAAAGGGCTCTGATAGGGTGATCCACTCTCATCCTATCTTTTTTTGCTATGTACTGAGGCTTTCTTGGCTCTTATTGCTGATGCCAAAAATTCTCATGAGCTCAACGGAATCTCCATATGCAAGGGCTGCCCCAAAGTCACTCATTTGTTCTTTGCGAACAACAGCCTCCTTTTTTGTAAGGCGGAAAGACAAGAGGATCACAAACTTGTTGAGCTTCTTCAGCGATATGAGGCAGCATCAAAGTAAAAAATCAATGCAGATAAGTCCTCGGTATTTTTCAGCCAAAACACTCCACATGAAACAAGGTGTGAAATGCTAGACATCTTGGGGCCGATTCAAGATACGAGACACGGCAAGTACCTTGGCTTACCATCAGTTATCGGAAAGTCCAAGAACCAAGTTTTTGCAGAAATAAAAGAGAAAGTACACAAAAAGCTCTCCGGGTGGAAAGAAAAGATGCTTTCCATGGGTGGTAGGGAAATTCTAATTAAGGCGGTGGCACAAGCAATTCCAACATATACGATGAGTTGTTTTCAATTACCAAAGGGGTTATGTGAGGAATTAAAGGGGATGATGAGGAATTTTTGGTGGGGTCAAAAAGAGGAGGAAGCAAAAATGGCTTGGGTAGGGTGGAAGAAAATGTGTAAATCAAAGGTTCAAGGTGGTATGGGGTTTCACAATCTCCAAGCTTTTAATTTAGCTATGCTAGCAAAGCAAGCTTGGAGACTACTCACAAACCCATCAACTCTGGTTGCCCGAATTTATAGAGCTAAGTACTACCCGGGTTGTGATGTTATGGGAGCAAAGTTAGGGAGCAGCCCCTCGTATGCTTGGCGAAGTATTTACAATAGTTTGGAAGTCATAAGGCATGGCTCTAGATGAAGAGTTGGAAATGGAAAGCTAATACACATATGGGAGGATAACTGGCTTCCCTCAGCTTGACTTTGATGACTTCCCCATGGTTTCCTCTTTAATTGATGTGGACACGAAAAGATGGAAAGCAGGTTTGATTAGAGCCACATTTTTACCCTTTGAAGCTGAAACTATCCTTTAGCATTCCGCTAAGCTATAGCCTCCCCTATGACAGTATTGTGTGGATTGGTAACAAGTGAGGAGTTTTTTCTGTTAAAAGCGCTTACTATATGGCGCACCCTATTATGGAAAAGACTGAGGCAAGCGAGAGCTCATTTGGAGATTTCAGAACTCCCTTGTGGAAGAAGATGTGGCAGCTTAAGTTTCCACCAAAAGTCAAAATTTTTGCTTGGCGAGCATGTATGAATGGCCTCCTAACCATGCTGAATTTGGGGAGAAGGGGAGTTAACATTGATGGCTTATGCCCTCTATGTGGAAAAGAAATGCAAAGCACCATATATGCATTGCTCTTGTGTGGAAAGGTCAAAGAGGTCTGGTGGAACTGGCAAACCTGCCCAGTGAATATAATGGCCGAAAACCGTGACTTAGTGAAGGTGGCCTTGCACATTCTTCAAGCTAGCACGCCTAAGGACCTGGAGGTGTTCTTCATAACTGCTTCGTCAATATGGTACAACAGAAATCAAGCAGTCCATGAAGGACAATGCTTGCCTTCCTCACAAATCTAGGGGTATGCCCAAAGGCTATTGGGAGATTATAATGGGGCCATGACTGCCTGCTTCTTAAAGTAATAGGCTCCTAATGTGGGATGGGCAGCACCTCCTCTTGGAGTGTGCAAAATTAACGTTGATGGAGCAACGTCTAAGAATGGTATGTTGTCTAGCGTGGGAGTGCTTATCAGAAACTGCAGGGGTGTTGTTGTTGCAGCAAGAGGAAGGCTATTACCCGCCCTTTACACTGTGGAAGTAACTAAAGCTTATGCTATTGAGGAAGGGAGAAAGCTAGCATGTGAGTTGCAGCTATCTAGAATAATACTTGAATTTGATTCAGCTATAGCTGAATTTGGTATTATCCTACAAGGAGCTCTCACCATGCTATCTTCCTTTAGGAGCTGGAGTGTGAAACATCTGAAAAGGGAATACAACAAAGCGGCGCACAATATAGCTCAATTCACTAGGAGCACAGAGACATCTCAGACGTGGTTTAGATGTTCTCCACCTATAATACAGAATGTACTGCTTATTGATAGGTCCAAATGTTAAGTCTAGGTGGTCAATAGGTAGATTGTATCCTTTATCTCTGTTGTACTTCAATTTCGTGATCAATGAATACCAATCAAGGTTCAAAAAAAAAAAAAAAATCTGCACTAATTATGTGGAATTTTGAAACTAACACTGTATTGTCAGATTTAAATGGCAACATTCAGGATTGATATTTATGGATTGAGATCCCATGCAATACCCTAGGTATTGCACGGTGTGCAATAGCACAAATCTCAACCGTTGAAGCTATCCAATGGCTCCTATGAAGTGCCAGCTCATCAATCCGCGTGAAGGTGAAAAAATTCCTAACAAGCCGCATCTCATTATTTCAAAAACAATCTCTCCAATAAAAATTTAAAATAAAAAAAACTCTCACTTTTCCAGTCCTCCTCTCCTTTGCTGTCACTGCCACCACCACCCTTAGTTTCTGCTTCTTTACCAAACCACATTTGCATGCCCACCTTCATCTATGCTCTGACTCTCCTCTTTCTCTAGTTGACGAAGCGAACTTTCAATTTTCACATTTTCATTGGTCACCAAGTTCAAACAACAATTTTCACATTTTAAACAATATTACACACATTTCCACACATTTTTTCACCCACATATATTTCAAAAAACTCTAAACAATAGTTCTCAAACTACTCTATCAAACACCCCCTATTCACAAAAACAATGAATGGTTGAAATTTCGCTTCGTCAACTAGAGAAAGAGGAGAGTCAGAGCAGAGATGAAGGTGGACATGCAGATGTGGTTTGGGTAAGAAGTAGAAACTGAGGGTGACGGTGGCGGTGACAGCAGAAGGGAGGAGGATTGGAAAAGTGAGAGGATTTTTTTTTTTTTTTTTTTTTTATCAAAAAGATTGTTTTTGAAATAATGAGATGCAGCTTGTTTGCAATTTTTTCACTTTCACGTGGATTGATGAGCTGACACTTCACAGAGCCATTAGATGGCTTCAATGGCTGAGATTTGTGCTATTGCACGGGATCTCAATCCAATATTTATATGTATATAGCTGAGGCATGCCATCTTAATCAATCTCATTCCATGTCAATTTTGATAGAATTAAAATTTGTAAGATAATCAAGTGTGAACCTGGAATGGACTATGGCTCTCGAAATGGGAGAGATATTGAAGGAAAGGATGACATCATTGGTGGCGTACCTAGTCCTGTGTACCGCACGCGTGTTGATATTATATAAATGTACTGACAACGACGGATGAAATAAAAAAGAAGTATGGATTTTCTTCTGTCTTTTAAAAATTAAAAAATAAATAAATTAAACAATACTTGATCGTTTGGAATGATTACATTGGAACATCTCAACTTTTTATTCATTTTAATATTTGGGGACTTTAATCGAATTTAAACCAGGAGGTTTGATTGAGTGTACGGGAAAATATTTTTTTTCCATTTTGAAAGGAAGGTAGGAAAGTGTACAGTAAATATTAGAGGATGCACAACAATGTTAAAGATATATATATTCGTTCCTCAAAAAAAAAAAAAAAAAAAAAGAGATATATATATATATATTCTAGAATACCGTTCATAAAAAAAAGATATATTCCAGAATACAGCATTTCACAATCTCTAAATGACATGTAAAATAGGGCAATGATTGCAGTAGAATTAAAATTTAAAATGAAAATTAATTAGGGTTTTTCCATCGCATGGAAATATAATAATATGTCAGGTTTTTTTATTTATTTTTTTTTTTAAAATATAAGTTTCAATTAATCAAAGTTATTAATACCTCCATGCCACAATCTTTTTCTTCTGGTTCCATCACAAGAACCTCAAGATTTGTAGGTCTCAAACTCTTTATGTGACATATGATAAAACAACCTTCCTAAGGATCCTGAATGGAACAATTGCGTGGTCATTAGTACAACTACACGTGGTTGGGTTTAGGGTTGTAAATAAACCAAATTATTAACGAATAGTTTGAGCTCAACTTGAAAAAGAAATGGTTTATGGTTCAAGTCCTAAATTTTGTCATGATTATTAAATGAGTCAAACTCAAACATAATAATGTGTTCATGAACAACCACATAAATACGAGGACTTGATTTAACTACATATAATTTAACATTTTTATTTGTATACTTGTCTAAAATATATGTATATAGATTTGAAATTGGATTGTATAAGTTTGTTAATAAGTTCATATGAAAAGAATAAGTTAATCAAGTAGTTTGTGAACAAGTTTAAGCTTACTAAACAAGAAAATGAGCCAACCTTGAACATAAAAGATTGTTTGGTGATGATCTCAAACTCAGCTCGTATTCGAAAAAAATTAAGTGAACAAATTTAAACTTTTAATACTTATTCTGTTTACAGCCTATTTAATGCTGATTTGCAATTAGCATATCATAATTCCTAATGGACTCTTTTTTTCATGGTTCTTGTTGCAAGCATTAGGGATGGCAACGGGTCGGGTTCGGGCCGAGTTTTTTGAAACCTGGACCCGACCCGCGGGTCTTCCCCTGTTACCCGAACCTGGCCCGTTTAATTAACGGGTCTTTTTTTTAGCCCCAAACCCGGCCCGTCGGGTCTCCACGGGCCTCGTCCAGCCAGCCACTTCCGGGCCTAATCCGTGGCCCAATCTTATATATATATATATATATATATATATAAACCTAAACACAAACAACAACACAAATCAATCAACATTCTTATCAGTCTTGCTGAAATGAGATTCTTAGACAGAAAATAAATAATAAATAAACACAAAAAATAGAAGAACTAAAACTCCATTTATCACATCAAAAAAAAAACTCCATTTATGGACCGATTTTTACATTAACACAAACATCAACTCCGATTCACATTTAAACCAACGCAAAATATAAACATGCATTACATTCTATACAGATTGAATCCTCAAACAAATACCCAAAAACAAAAACTATTGAGAGAGGAAATGAACCCAAAACAAAAATGAACCAAAAAAAAAATGAACCAAAAAAAAAAATGAAGAACTCAGACTACTAAACTGACTAAAGCTCCATCGACGGTGCTCCGATCTAACAACACGACCTCATCTTTCTCCGATCTATGGATTTCGTGCTCCTCCGTGACAAACGGCAACCACCACGAGATTTGTGCTCCTCCACGAGGGTGAGGGTGGGTCGGTGAGTGAATGAGAGTGACGGTGAGGATGAGATGTGAGTGAGAGTCAGTGAGGGGAGGATGAGATATGAGTGAGTGTGAGCGTGAGAGGGAGAGTATGAGTCAGTGAAGGTGAGGTGAGAGAGGCGGCTGAGTTGAGAGTGAAATGAGGGAAATAAGTTTTAGGGTTAGAGTTGATATATATGTAGGTTTTTTTGTAATTTTTAATTTATCTAACCGGGTCGGGTCAGGTACGGGTACGGGTTCGGGCCGGGTTTTTACCAAAACCCAGACCCGACCTTATTCTTTATTGGGCCGGGTAAAATCCGACCCATTAGGGTCAGGCCGGGTCGAGTACCCGCGGGTCGGGTACAAATTGCCATCCCTAGCAAGCATTTGTTGATGCCCATTTTTGCAAAAACTATATCCAAAAACCCATGAGGAAGAAAGCCTAATGAAAAAGTAAGGCCCAAAGGCCCACCAAGAAGACCGAAGAGCAAGAAAGGTCCAAAGAAATAAGTGCAAGTGAAAGCAATCTACAGCAAAACACAAATCTGCCGCAGAATACAAATCTGCCATAGAATACAGATCTGCCACATAATACAATTCCCTAGCAGAATGGCTTCGGCAAACAAAGACAAATCGGGCCCAAGACCCTTTTGATCCAGTCAACATTATCTGGCCCATAAAGGCCCAAATTCTTTTGTAAAAAATGATAGGCGTGAAAACTAATATGAAGAAGCACGATGAAAAGAAACAAGGAACGGCAGGAAGTGTCAGTAGCAGGAATCATGTGAAGGAAAGAAAAGCCAAACCAAAAGAAAATGACAAACGTAGCAGGAAACAAGTGAAGAAATAAGACAAAACACGCAGCAGACCAAAACAAAACTAATCTGCTACGGCAGAAACAGCGTGGGAGACAAACACAGAAGACAGTAGAGCAAGCACAGAAGGGCTGGGGCACTACTAACCTGTATCCAGCCAATACAAGGGAGGTGGGCCAATACATGAACTGAACAATGGCAGTGGTCTGGGCAACCAATGGGCGAGTGGGTAATCTTGAAAGGATGCCCACAACAAACCAAAAACAGTTGGTGAAACCCTAGGGTAAAAGGGAGAAATCTCATTGAATTAGTTTGCTATAAAAGGAAGGTAACCAAGCAGAAAAAAAAGGGAAGGGAATGGAAAAGAAAAAACAGGGGAAGAGAGAAAAACACCGAAAGAGAGAGACCCAATGGAGGGAAGCACTTAAGGGAGGAAAACTCATGGTAAGAGAGTAGTAAGCACCCACAGAGAGAGACCCAAGAAAAGGAAAGACCACAAATGGGGAACAATGCACGGCAGAAGAGTAATAAAAAACTAAGAGTAAAGAAAGAACGGAGAGAAAGAAAGAAAGTGGTAAAACAAAGAGAGAAAATACGGCAGGAATAGGGGCATGCATCAATAGACCATCTTTTCCCTCCCTCTTAGCAAACCCACTCTTTGATGTTCCCAAAAGTAATAGCTAGTAGCCATTTAGGCTTATTCTCTAAAATGCACAACTTTGATAGCAAAAGCTTATAACAAGGTTGTTCAAGTTGGGGTTTGTGTTCTTTCTTGGTTTACTTATCCTATGGGAAGATTCAATACTTGATTTTGATTGCAAATATATTTGATTTCTCTCATTATAAATTATATTTGTTGTATTTAGTTATTCTGCCGTAACACGTTTTTATCACGTCTGCTACATCAGTTGTCCTGCTGTAGTATCTTTACTTTTTATACTAGTTATTCTGCTGTAGCACATTTTCATTATATGAACCATGTTAGTTATTATACTAGCTAAACCTTTTTTGCAGAAGCTTTCTTCTTTATTTGTTTTTACGTGTTTCACTATTGACACAAACTAATCATTATCCTTCTATAAGTATATATATACATATATCTTGTTTCTCATGTTCTGCAAAATATATTTTATATATGTATATGAGAATATGCTAACCCATTTAAACTAACATTTGTTTGATGGGTATTTTCTTTGGGCTTTAGATTTGTTTATGTGCAGGAAGTAGAAAAATATTTCTGCAATAAAAACGAAGAGTAGTCATTCACATTGCAAAAGGCTTTAAAGCACAGTAGACAGCTTTAAAGCATAACAAACAGCTTTAATGCACAGTAGGAAGCTTTATTGTCTAACAGGAAACTTTATTGCACAGTAGAAAGTTTTGCTATATAGCAAAAAAGTCAGTCCTGCGGCAGAAACTGGAGAAAAATTCCTTTTACGGCAAAAACTGGAGAAAAGTTCCTTTTGCGGCAGAAACTGGAGAAAAGTTACTTCTGCGACAGAAACAGAGGAAAAGCATCACGTTCTGCCCGCCATAACCGTGCTCCTGACAGACGAGACATAGTTTGCGCACAAGTCGGACCAAATTGAGTTGCAGTTGGACCGGTCTCAACTTCCTTACTCAGAATACTCGAGCCCAATACCGCAAGAGGCAGCCCAGCCCACTTTAACCACAAAAAGGCCCACTACAGCATTCAACAATGGTCAACTTGGATCCTATATTGGGAAGGCTGAGCAATCACATATGGACACAATTCTTCCTCGGTAGACCTTACATTTGATAGTAAATTTTGTTAGAGATTGAGGATTCAGTCATCTCGGTCATAGATAGGGGTGTCAAAAGGGTGAATTTGGGGTAGGCATAATTGGGTTGGATACATAAAACTCATTTACCCATTTATTGCCCATTTAACTAATTACTTATAACTCAAACCCAACCCAACCCAATTATTATAAATAAACCCAAACCCACCCAATTACCTAATAATCAAAATTACCAAAATGCCCCCTAAAACTTGAAAATGACCAAAGTACTCATAAAATCCTTTAAAATTACCAAAATACCCCATAAACCTAAAAAAAAGACGAAATATGCTCAAAAACCACAAAAAATGACCAAAATACCAGCAAAACCTAAAAAATGACCAAATACCACCGAAACCTAAAAAATACCAAAAATACCCCCATAAACCTAAAAAAATGATCGAAATACCCCCAAAACTTAAAAAATTACCAAAATATCACCGAAACCTAAAAATTACCAAAATATCACCGAAACCTAAAATTACCAAAATACCCCCCTAAACCTAAAATTACCAAAATACCCCCCTAAACCTAAAAAAATTACCAAAATACTCTTGAAACTTAAAAAATACCAAAATACCTTCTAAACCCAAAAAATGACCAAAATACCCCGAAAACCTAAAAATTTATCAAAATACGCTTGAAAACTAAAAAATGACCCAAATACCCCCAAAACCTAAAAAAAGACCGAAATACCCCCGAAACTTGAAAAATGACTAAAATACTCTTGAAACCTAAAAATTACCAAAATACCCCATAAACCTAAAAATTACCGAAATACCCTTAAAACCTAAAAATGAACCAAAATACCACCGAAACCTAAAAAATGAGCAAAATACTCCTGAAACCTAAAAATTGACCAAAATACCACCTAAACCTAAAAAATGACTGAAATATCCCTGAATCCTAGAAAATGACCAAAATAACCCCAAAACCTGAAAAATGACCAAAATGCCCCCTAAAACTAAAAAATAACCAAAATACCCCTAAAACCTATAAAATGACAAAAATGCCCCTTAAACCTATAAGATCATAAAAATACACCCTAAACCTAAAAAATGACTGAAATACCTTCGAAATTTTTTTAAAAAAATGACCAAAATATCCCGAAATCTTAAAAATGGCCAAAATACCTCGAAACCTAGAAAATTATTGAAATACCCCCCAAAACCTAAAAATGATTGAAATATACCCAAAACCTAGAAAATGACTAAAATACCTCTGAAACCTAGAAATTTATTGAAATAGCCTCAAAATCTATAAATTAACGAAACACCCCTAAAACCTAAAAAATTACTAACATTCCCTCGAAACATCTAAAATACTCCAAACCTCTATTTTCGTAAGTTTAGAGGCTTCGGGTGTATTTCATTCATTTTAAAGGTTTAGTGGTATTTCGGTCATTTTAGATATTTTGAGGGGTATTTTGGTCGTTTTAGAGGTTTAGCACTATTTTGGCCGTTTAAGAGCTTTTAGGGTATTTTGGTAATTTTATAGGTTTTAGGTTATTTGTGATCATTTTAGAATTTTTGGGTGTATTTTGGTCATTTTATTGGTTCATGGGTATTTTCATCATTTTATAAGTTTAGGGGGTATTTTGGTCATTTTATTGGTTTAGGGGGTATTTCGGTCATTTTATAAGTTTCATGGTTTTTTGGTCATTTTTTAGTTTTAGGGGGTATTTCGTCATTTTTTATGTTTAGGAAGGATTTTGGTCATTTTTTATGTTTCAAGAGTATTTTGGACATTTTTTATGTTTAGGGGGTATTTTAGTCATTTTTAGGTTTGGGGGGTAGTTCGGTCATTTTTTAGGTTTCGGGGGTATTTCGGTCAATTTTTAGGTTTAGGGGGAATTTTGGTCATTTTATTAGCTTTCGGGGGTTATTTTGGTCATTTTTTGTTTTGGGAGGTATTTTGGCCGTTTTATAGGTTTTGATGGGTATTTCAGTCATTTTTAGGTTTCAGGAGATATTTCAGTCATTTTATAGGTTTAGGTGGGTATTTTGGTGATTTTATAGGTTTCAAGGGTATTTTGGTCGTTTTTTAGGTTTAGGGGGTTATTTTGGTAAATTTCAGGTTTCAGGGATATTTATGTCAATTTTTTAGGTTTAGGGGCTATGTTGGTAATTTTTTAGGTTTAATGGGCATTTTGGTATTTTTAGTGGTTTTTGGGGTTTTTAGAGTTGGGTGATTTGTAGAAATAAAACTTAGGTCTAATTGGGTTTAATTGGATTATTACCCATTTAATCCAATTAATAATTGGGTAAGTTTGGGTCATATTAAAGTGGGTGAAATTGGGTGGGCAAATGGGTTTGGGTTGATTTTGCCATCCCTAGTCATAGATTTCATCGAAGGTGGCATTAAGTTCCCTCTTGACCTATTACTTATAAATTTCGTCAACTACATACTTAAGTCTAAGTGGCTTCCAACTCCAACCACTCACAAAGTGATCTCCACTCCGAGGATTTTGATGATTTCCCAATGTTCTCGTCCCTCATTGATGAGAATAGCA
The DNA here is from genome assembly GCF_001633185.2 of Quercus lobata. Classification (NCBI taxonomy): domain Eukaryota; kingdom Viridiplantae; phylum Streptophyta; class Magnoliopsida; order Fagales; family Fagaceae; genus Quercus; species Quercus lobata. The sequence goes on along the minus strand of NC_044911.1, from coordinate 27,297,177 downwards.
AATGGTGGAAGCTGGACTTGGTTAAATCTCTTTTTCTACACCTTGAAGCTAATGAAATCCTAAAAATCCCTCTCAGTCACAACCTCCCTGAGGACTCTCTAATCTGGTTGGGGAAAAAAAAAGTCTCCTTCACGGTGAAAAGTGCCTATTATGTCGCAAAGGAGTTGGTGGAGTCAGGTGAAGCTAGAGAAAGCTCATCCAATCACCAAGTTTCCCCTTTTTGGAAGAAGATTTGGCAGTTAAATGTTCCTCCGAAAATTAAAATTTTTGCATGGCATGTGTGTTTGGATGGCCTGCCAACAATGCTCAATCTTAAGAGAAGGGGTTTAAATATTGCTGGTTTTGTCAAATATGCGACAAGGATTTGGAATCAATCTCCCACACTTTGTTTCATTGCAACCATGCAAAGCAAACCTGGTCTTATTGGAGTGATTGCCCCATGAATCTCTATTCTCCAACCTAAGACTTCATTGGCATTACGTCCCAAATTATGGAGAAAGGTTCCTCCATTGATCTGGACCTTTTTTTCATGGCTGCTTGGTCTATTTGGGGAAATAGAAACAATGCCATACATAATGATGCTAGCTGGCCTCCAACTCAAGTTTGGGAGATTGCAAAGCAATCTTTAATAGACTTCAACACTACCAACTTACCCGATCGCCCCTCCCACCCCACGATCAGAGCTCATTGGTCTCCTCCCCCTCCGAGTTTCCACAAAATTAATGTTGATGGGGGTAACAACTAATAACAGGGAACACTCTAGTATCAAAGTTATTATTCGAGACCACACTAGGGCCATTATTGGAGATTTCAACAAGCTGCTTCTATCAGCTTTTCCTGCTTCTATCACTGAGGCTTTTGCTTTGCTACAAGGAGTCCTTTTTGTTGCGAAAATGGGCTCGACAAAAGCTATTTTTGAGTCTGATGCTTTAGCTCTTATTCAGGCAGTTAACTCTAATGAAAATGGGGGAGTTCTTGGTCACATTTTGTAGGATATAAGATCTTCAGCTCTTGTCTTCAATTGGAGCACCTTCCAGCATCTGGAAAGGGATGGCAATAGGGCTACCCATAAGTTAGCTAGAGATGCAAAGCTCACAGGTCACTCTCACACATGGAAGGGGGTCTCACCTCCTTTCATTCAACAAATCTTAATTGATGACATGCTGTAATTTTTCTCTGGTCCTGTTGTAATCCAATTTCAGTTCAATGAAATATTTATTTTCCCATTAAAAAAAAAAAAACCCTCCTCCTGAAACATCGTCCGACTAGCTCGTAATGGGGATGGTGGAGTTGAATTGTTGTCTCAGTCTAAATGTATCAATGTATGGCATCATCTATTTGTATATCTTTAGTTGGACATCCATTGGTTGTATTTCTGATCTCTACAAGAAAAAAGGTTTATTACAACGAAAAGAGTCATTGCAATAACAACTAAAGTCGTTGTAATAAGGAGTTATTGCAATGACAAAAAAGTAGATATAAGCCATTGTAATAATGTCTGAGGCAATAGGTTTATGCAACACTAGATTTCATTGCAATAAATTTCACATATTGCAACAATTAGGTTGATGTAACAAACTATTACTTCGACAATCTCGTTTCAATAGGTTGATATTTTTATTAAACAATTTAAAAAAAATTAAATAATTTAAAAAATAAATAAATAATTTTTTAAAAATAATAATTTTTACATTAATCTTTCCATTAACCTATTTTGCAATTCAAAAACAATATCTAGGAACTACATTAACAAATCAAAGATACACATAAAAGATGAAAAGTTCGAAGTACTTCATTTCAATAGATATGTCAAAAAACGCATATATATACACAACTTGTTGAGTTTACATTCAAGCATATAGTTTCAAAAGGTATGCAAAAATTAATACAGCATGAAAGTAAAATTTCTTACCGAAACTACTATCCAAGCATGCTTCACGACCATTTCACTGACTTATCAGCTATTTTGGAAAAAAAGAAAAAGAAAAAAAAAAGAATAAGAAAGAGTCTCTCCAAGGAGACTATGAAAGAGAGACTAAAATTTGAGAGAGATATTTAGAGTTAATAGATATGAGAGAGAGAGAGATGGAAATTTGAGAGAAAAATTTTGTAGTTAGTAGATAAATTTGAATTTTGAAATAGGCCTAAGAGAAAGAGGGAAAGTGAGAGAGAGAGAGAGAGGCATAAGAGGCATGAGAGAGAGGGAGAGAAATTGAAATGAGAAAAAATAGGAAGATAGATGTGGGTGAGAGAAAGAGGGAAACTAAGACGAAAAAAGAAAAAATAAATAAAGGTAGGCATGTGAGAGCAAGAGAGAAAGAGATTAGAGAATTTGACATTTAAAAAAAAAAAAAAAAAAGAAGAAAAAAGAAGAGAGAGAGATAGGCGTGGGTGTGAGGGATATTTGAGATGAGGAAAAAAAAAGGAGATAGATGTGGGTGAGAGAATTGAGATGACAAAAGAGGGGGGGATAGGCATGGGTGAGAGAGAGAGGAAAGTCAGGAAACTAATGAAAAAAAACAGCGCAAATTTCCCAAATTTTCTTGCTACTCAATTATTCACCTCTATTACATCAACAAAATTTGATGTGAAATAAAAATTTAATTTATTACAACAATATAATTTAATGTGAAATAAAAGATGACCAATTACAACAACATATCTCAATGTAAAATAATAGTTAGTTATTACAACAACACATTTCGATATAACATAATAATTATTGTTACAATCTCATATTGATGTAATAAATTTAAGTTATTATTACAACAAAAAACAACTTAGAGATGTAATAGTATATATATTACCTCTATTTTTTTTTTTTTTACAATAATATTTGTTGTATTATGTCTTTTTTCTTGCCCTAGGGCATCCCAAGGCCTTGTGGTATTGAGCCTATGGCACGAGGATGGCTTCAGGCGCCCAGACTGAGAAGGAGATCCAGGTTTGCACCAATTGAGAGTCGTTGTAATTTATGCAGTTTCTTCTTGAATACATTTTTTTAAGTTCATATTTTTCTGCGCAACCAAGGACTGCAAGATGCCAATCCCATGCCTTTGCAGGCTTTTGGAGCATAACATGGCCTTAGGAGGGAGATTTGCATGGACAGCCATGGTTTGCTCCCCTCTCTAGCTGCACTATATTCCAAAATATAGAGCCTACCTTGCAAGCGTCAAGGTCCACAACATAAAGGTAGTCAGATCCCACCCCAAGAGCCGACCTCTTTCCTAGACACAATTCATGGAATTATCTCGCTAATTAAAGACTCCAACCTAAGAAACATGTTGCTACCCTGTTTTGTCATTCTGGAAACCAATTGTCACCGGCCATGCATGAAAACTGAGAAAAATCTTAATTCCACTCTAAACACTAACACCACAAAGCCTGCTCAAACACCTCAACTTTTGGCTAAATCTAGTCAAATTTGGTCAAATCTGGGAATTCTTAAGAAAAATCCACCATTAATCAACTTTGACTAAGGGTGTAAACCAGCCAAGCCCAGTCAACTATTAAGAGAAATTACATTTTATCACTATAAACTATACTCTTAATTACACTTTGCATCCTAAATTTTTCGAATACACATTTTGCACCATAAACTATGATTTTTGTTACTCTTTGCATCCCGACATTAAGTTTGTTGTTAACTTGAATGGAAAAATATAGCACCGCGTAAAAAGACATAATTGCCTCAATTCTCAATACTTTAAAAACAAAAGATAAATTACACTTTATCACCCTAATTACACTTTGCATCCTAAATTATACTTTTAATTAAACTTTGCATCCTAAACTTTTCGAATGCACATTTTGCACCATAAACTATGATTTTTGTTACTCTTTGCATCCCGATATCAAGTTTGTTGTTAACTTGAATGAAAAAATATAGCACTGCGTAAAAAGACATAATTGCCTCAATTCTCAATACTTTAAAAACAAAAGATAAATTACACTTTATCACCCTAATTACATTTTGCATCCTAAATTTTTCGAATGCACATTTTACATCATAAACTATGATTTTTGTTACTCTTTGCACCCCGACATCAAGTTTGTTGTTAACTTAAATGGAAAAATATAGCACCGCGAAAATAGACATAATTGCCTCCATTCTCAATACTTTAAAAACAAAAGATAAATTACACTTTATCACCCTAAACTATACTCTTAATTACACTTTTTACCCTAAACTTTGAATTCCCATCCAAGTTAACCGCAAAATTAACGTCGGTGGTGCAAAGTGTAACAAATGTCATAGTTTAAGGTGCAAAACGTGCATTTGAAAAGTTTATAGTGCAAAGTGATTATTCACCGCACATGCAGTCTCCTACGACGGCAGAGCTCTCCAGGGGCAGGTGTCTCCAAAAGGCTCTTAAGAGTCTTCGATGGTCGCACATGTCGTTCTCTACCTGCTCTATCTCCTCTCCAACTTGAGCGAGCCTTTCTGCAATAGTTCATCAACCATGCTAATCAAAAAATTCTTTGATTTTCTTTTAGAGCTCGAAGGCGTATCGAGCCTTTCTTTATGGAGTGTAGAGTAATCCTGCCATGCGGCACAAATTTGATGGCAGGCACAATCCTTACTAGTTTGCAGCAGTTGAGTACTATCATGCCTGTGTGAACAAACCAACCGGCAAATTATCCTATCCTTACCTTCATTTAACAGATCAACACATACAGAAAGCACACACGATAGAGAAAGCATATGGGATCAGAGAATATTGGAAGTCCACAACCGATATCGGAAACATGAGAAAGCCGTTAATGCTTCCCCTTACTAGATTAAATAGGGCAATTTGTAATGCTCTCTTCCTTTCTTGCCCAACTCAGAATATTCTTCCTTTTTGACTGGTAAAGTTTAGGATGGTAAAGTATAATTTTCCCCAAGAATTAAAAGTTTAGGCTTATACATTTTATTTTATTTTGAACACAATCTGAGCTCAAGCTTATTATCAAACAACATCACATATTCAAGATTAGTTCATTTTCTTGTTAAACAAGTTTGAGTCTGTCCACAAGCTTCTTGATTAACTAATTATTTTCCCATAAATAGTACAACCATGATTGGTTCTTAAGATAAGCTCAAGCCCGAGCTCAGCCTTAAGGTATTAGGCTATCATTTCTCAGATTGCTTTCGACGGTCCTCGGGTGAGGCGTTACCTCGGCAATGCAGTCTCGTCGGCTTACCTCAGCCAAAGGATCCTAGTCTTTTTTCTTGGGAGTTGGGCTAGGCCCAGCTGCTCAGATCTTTGCTCTGATCCAACTTCTTCGGCCCATGACTTACTTGAAGGAGTCACCCCCCTACACAAGGTATACAACAAACATATGACTATATGAGTGTGATATCTCTATTTTTTAAATTACTTTAAATGACAATCAATTGCCTCCTCTTCATTATATAAGGGAAAAAAGTTTTAGGTTTTAATATATTAATTATAATCAATAAATCACGATAATCATTCAAATAATAGTTACATTCTTGCTCACCTATATATATGAGCAAACCATAACTTGGAATTCACAAGTATGAGAGTAATATTCAACCACACAAACATTTGTACATAGGTTTGTCATCCTTTCATTTTTCTACTTTATTTTTATTATGTCAATTTGAATTCATTTTTTTTTTTGTAAAAGTCATGTTTACATGTATGTCATATATTTGATGGCTGATTTAAATGATTTCTTGACAATTTTGTTTGAATAATTTGATAAGTTATGTTATATAGTAGTTTATTAAGTTAAGATTTCTCTTTTGGTCATTCACAAAATGAACCTTAACCACTTATTATTATAAAATTTTTACTTTCAAATAAGTTTAACCAAAACTTAATTTGGATTTTTTTTTTCTCTAAACACCTATTTCCTATCTCTCTAAAATTTTCAAGATTTCTTCTTTATTAATTTCATCCATGTCTACATAAAAATCCTCAAGTTTAGGGCTAAGCAAATGGACATTGAAATTCAAAAATAAATTCCCAGGATAAATGCAGATCTTATTTTATTTATTATTAAAAAATATATACTTTCATCTTTCTTAATATTGCATACAATTTAATTTATAAATTTCTTTAACATATCCATTCAATTGATATATTTTTAATTAATCCATTATAATAAATACTAATTTAAGTATATATGTGTGTGAAGCTCTCTCCTAAAGACTTGATTCTCGGCTCTTCCCATAAGCACTTTACTTGTGGAGTGACTATCATGCCAATGGTGCGTGGTGGTAAAAGTCATATATATCTAATTATATACATGTCCTCATAAAAAATAAAAAATAAAAAATCATTTAAAAGAGTTAAAAAAAAAAAAAACCATCTTTAAATCATTGTCATTTGAATTATTACATATTATATTCCATGAAACGACAATGGTGAAACCAATTAATTTCTTCCAATAAATGTTTTTGGTAGTCCAAATATTTTAAAAAAAATATATGTATATATATATATATGTGTGTGTGGGGGGGGGGGGGCATGGCCCAAAGTAACGAGTTGGGCCTTGGGCCTGTCCGAGGACGCTAGCAAGTCCGAGGAGACAACGTGGCTTAGATGATCTACGTTATAAGCCTTATCACAGGAGACAAAGAAAGAAGGTCCGAGGAGGAATTCCTCCCCGGACACTAAAAATCCGGAGCAAATGTATGTTCAAACCATTGAAGCATACCCCCTAAACACGTGACAAGGAAGAAAACTCAAAATATCTAAGCAAAAGCTGCCACCACCACATTAAATGCACTGCAGTTACTTTTTTGGCCGTATTAATGTGGAGAAGACCCCTGAACAGTGTAACCCTGGCTGCCGCAACTCACAAAGGACTAAAAGGGGTGTTTGATGGGATGGTTGCTCAAGTGGGGGTTCAGATGATCAACAAGTGTAAAGCCCAGATGATCAAGAATAGCCTATATAATATAGAGAAGCCCCCATGAGAAGAGGGTGAGAAAAAAAAAAGAAGGAGAGGAGACGATAGCATGCAAAAGAACCCTAATATAATCCGTATTCATAAATAAAATTCTGAATCTCCTCGGACAGAAGGTCCCTTGATCATAATAGTTTCTATTCTTGTCTATGTGTTCCTTAATCCCATGCAAGCCACTGCTCAACTTATTTAAACCTAGTTCTTTGACCCATACTCTACAAAATTCATTGTATTGGACTTTTTAGACCAGGATTCCATATTATGCGGGCTTGGGCTTCAAAATTTGTCCTTACAATATATATATATATATATATATATATATATATATAAACATAATAATAACAATGACATGAAAATATAAAATCTAACATTTTTGGTAGTTTAAGTTAAAATAAAAATTAAAAATTAAAAAAGTTAGAAATATGTAATTATTTTTTAAATGGGAAATATGAGAATGCGTACAATGATGACACATGTACTTTTCTCAAAGCATGTGAGAATGACATATGTTAAAATCGTTATAATATCTTTTGATTTCAGAAATATAACTAGGAAAATAAGAATAATGCTACAGACACAAACTTTTCTCAATAACCACTCACTACATTAACAGTTTGTAAAAAATTTTGTAATAAAATAAACACAATTAATTTCTCCCCATAATGATAATTTACAATTAACCAAATATTGTGTGTTTAGTGCTACTAAAATTTCCCTTAAACGTTTTAGGCAGTCTAGGAGAAAGAAAACAACTTAAATAATATTAATTCTAGGTTACAAAATATTGTGCATTTAATGCTACTAAAATTAATGGTGTACTAATTAAAAAATTTGTGTATTATTATTATTTGTCAAAAAAATTTAGTAGTATGTATTACTAATGATATTTTTAGTAAATGTAATAACTAATAATGATAAATTAGAAATGCATAATCTATATATAATATAAAACCTGATACGTTTGACATTTTGTTTACCACTCCTTATTGTGCCACGTGACTATATAAATTTATGTCACGTATATATTTAAAAACACCGAACAGTTGTGCATTTTCATTTTTTAATAGGCACTTTTTCAGTTAATAGGCATATTTTCATTCAATAAACAAATTTTTGTCAATAGGCACATTTTCATTTAATATGCACATTTTCGGTTAATAGACACATTTTGATATATATATATTACAACATATCTTATATATACCTATATATACAACACAAATTAAACTAGAGACACAATATTCTGTCTCTTATTCATTCTCACAAAAAAACTAATAAATAAAACAACATTACTTTCTTCTGCCTAACTAATAAAACTTTGTGTTATTTTTTTCAATATCTTTTTTTTTTTTTTTAATTTCATGCATTTTTGCTTACTACTCCAACTAAAAAATAATGTTTTTTTTTTTTTTGGAAACTTATCCAGTAGCTATTCTCATGCATCGCACAGGTTAGCAACTAGTGACTAAATAATTACAATAACAAAAAAACCAAAAATATTCCTTTGGTAGTACATTACCCTATAATTAAAAATAATTCCAAAAGGAAATAATGAATCACTAAACTAAAATAGTACAAGTAGATTAGTTTTCATGCATCACAATAATAAGAATACAAATTTACAACAACAAAAAAAAGTGTGCAACACACGGTTCTATGACTAGTAAACATAATAGATGATAACGCGACAACAATATGTACAGATCTGGACCAATGCACAACTCTTTACTATTGATTAGGGATGAAATTTGGATTTTGTTTTAGATTCCATGACTAGGAGTCTAGGACCAGAAAAAGTTCCAATAAAAAAAAAATAGAAGACACCACTTATATTTATAAGCACTAAAGTGCAGAATAAGCTAAACAAATTTCACCTTGCAAGAAGAGGTTTTAGATAAGTGGGAACACAACACAAAAGTTTGACAAAGATTATTTTATATATTCATATTGGAAACTATATACAGTCTACAGCATGGACTGAAGTCACTGAAAAAAAAAATCTAAAATTATTATATGAATTTTTTTTTATGAATTACATAAAGACTTATTTTCACAATAATATTTTACAATCATTAGAGTACTCATCATGAAACAGAGCATTTGCAGTTGAAATTTTATTCTAAAAAATAAAAAATAAATAACAATGGTTAGCTTGAATGAAAAAGAACCAAATTAGCTCTGATGAAGCGTGAGTTCGTCAGTCGAGATAGGCAGATGGAACCAACCTCCTGTCAGCGTGAATGTATCCTCTGAGATGGTCACTGGTGTGGTGCCTGCCACAACGCCTCCGATGCCAAAGCTAGAACAGGAAAGCACTTTGGGAAATGAAATAGATAAGCAAGATAACAATGGGTGTTTCTTAGAGTGTGTATATGTACCTTCTGTTGACAATGTGAGGGCTTTATATATGTGGCTTTGGTTGCTAGCCGTTGTGGTATTAATGCCTTTCTTAGTAACGCCTCCTGCCCAATAATGGGGCTTTTAATAGGCTCCCAACGATTTGCCTGGCTGGTTTCGTAACTGCCCAAGTCACCAGCTGACCATATTGAATGATTTTCCTATCCTCGTCAGTGATGACTGGTTTCTTCGTCATTCAGGATTACCTCGTCATGAGTGTTGACTTCGTCTAGGGGACGTAATCTCGTCACTCCCATCAGTTGCCCCCCAAGTTATGTGGTCGTCTGTGACGTGTCATGAAGACCATAGAAGATGAAAAGTTTTCCTGAGCTGTCTATGACTCTTGGGGTTCTGCTCCGAATTTAATGTGTAATGGCGGCGCAACATGTAATGTGGCCACGTGGCGCGTGCTGATTGATGGCGTTAATGGCATGACCCTTGGGTTTCCTGCTATTTTTCAATTTCCTTGGGTCTTGGTTTCAAAACTTTCTTTTCCTTAACTTTAATCATTTGCTCTGAGTTTTATTTTTCCCGTTTATTCCTGTGACCGTTCCGACCCTGCTCCGGCGACCTTTTTTTTTTTTAATTTTTCTGGATTCAATCGTTTATGCTTCAAGGTACGTTCCCCTTTTCTTCCTCTTCTATTCTCTTTTCCTTCACAATCTATTATAAGTTCCTGATTTTTCTTTTCCCTTTGCTTTGCTGTGGTTGTGTTTGTTTTTCGAGTCTTTAGGATTTTATTCCCCTTTTCATGGTCAGTTCTTCTGAGGTTAGGGTAGCTTGCCCCTCAGTCTCTTTCATTTTTGCTCGCTTAGGGGCAGCTTTTGGTGCTTCTAGTGACTTTTTTCCTTTGGTTGGGGATTTTGTTTTTGAAGGTTGTGGGTTGAGTGTGGTGTTAGGGGAGTTATCTCCAATATTAGGCCAATCACTTGCTTGGTTTGAGGGTGAAGCAAGGAGGATGTCGGAGGTGAGATCTAGCGAACTTGAAACTGGGTTGTCGTCTAGCGACGGCCCAGCGGAGGGTGATACAGCCGTCTCTGCCCCTCGCCCAGTTAAGGCTTTCTACGCCCTCGGAGAGGCGTGTGGGCTGGACGCTGATACCGTGGCTAAGTTTAAGGATAGATTTCAATTCCCTGAACAGGTTCGTGTTCGTTGGCCTAGTAGTGAGAATCGGGCATGCCACTTCTTCCCTGTTAAGGTATGCTTCTACGAGGCTGCTTTCACTTGTGGGCTTAGGCTTCCCGTCCATCCGTTGGTGATGGAGTTTTTAGGTTATTTTGGCATTGCTCCTGGGCAGCTTATGCCCAATTTATGGAGAATAGTGATCAATTGTATGGAAATATGGTTGGCCACTAACGGGGATATGATCAAGGTGAGTGAGCTTGTCTACCTTTACCGTTTAAAAGAATCAAAAGAGTATGGGTATTATGAGTTAGTACCTTGGGCAAGGAGGACTAGGATCGTCAAGGGTTTACCCTCGTCATTCAAGTATTGGAAGTCCCATTTATTTTTTGTGTCAGGGGACGATTTTGAGACCCCTTCTAGCGAGGCTTGGGGTGATATCCCAAGGTTTCTCCGTCGGTGGAGAACCCCGAACTTAGGTGTGTCAATGTTTCTCTTCATTTGTTAATTTTTCATTCTGCTTATGTGGCCGTCTCTAACTCTTGTAGCTATCTCTTTGGCAGTTAAGAGACATCCTAAGTTAAAGAGCAAATACCAAGATCGCGTTGAAAAGGCGATAGAGTATGCCAGGACGATTGAAAGCTGGGAGGACCTGGTAGATCCACGGACGCTTTCATTCTATTGCTTAGGCCCGGACCCATCTCCCTACGTCTTGCGCAACATCGACATCGAGGGAAAAAAGAGTAAGTGTTGGCTTCATCAGTGTTAACCTCCCTTTAAGCACCATTTTTTTTAAGTGTTTTCCTTCTTGCAGAAATAACGACTAAATTCAACCAGGACATGTATGCCAAGATGAGGTCGAAGAAGAACGAACCTTTGTCCAGTATCGGGAAGAAAGGAGTGTGCGTGACTGGGAAAGGTCTGTCCGCTACTCAAATTGTTTCGGTTATTCCCATCATTTCTGGTGCCGAGACCGTAAGGACGACCTCCCCAGCCGTTTCAGTTGAAGAGATTCCCACTCCTTTGTCAAAGAGTCAGCGCATATTAGGCAAGGAGAAGGAGAAGGCAGATTCTCATTCGTCCACTGTATGGGGAGATCAAGGTCTAGCTGTGGATAGGGCACACGGAGTTATTACGGTCGAGCACTTAAAGGTTTTTAACGGCATGCCTTTCAACGTGGTTGCCAATCAACAAGTTCATAAGCTCGTCCAGGTAATCTACTCGTGTGTTTTTGGTATTTATCCGTCTTTTACTAACGATGTTAGCTTTCTTTTCAAGTGTTGGGAGAGAGTCTTCACATTGCTTCTAAGTACCTTACTCAGGAGGCCAAGGTGGCGTCACTAACGTCCAGAATGGAGGCCCTGGACGAGAAGAATTCTTCAATGAAGAAAAAGCTCATTGATTCCATGCACGAGGTCAATACCTTGAAGTAAAATACCAAGGCTTTATCCGACGATCTTCGTGCTGAGCGTCAGTTGACCTTGGAGAAGGATGAACAGCTCCTGGTGGCCAAGGAAAAGCTCAAGACAATTGCTACAAGGTCCGTTGAGGCTTTTCAGTAGACTGATGAGTAAAACACTGTGCTCTTCAGTTGATACTTCAAAGGCTTTGAGCTTTTAAGGCGGTATCTCGTCAAGCATCCCACCGGGGTTGATTTGCAAAACTTGGATCTTGAGGTGGTGGACTAGGAGATGGCGACTGACGAGGCGGCCCAATCTTCTGTTCCTGAAAATGATGTCCCTGCTGACGATGCTGATGCTGCCGGGAATGATGCTCCTATGGGTGACGACACTGTTGCTGGCCCCTGAACCTTTGTACTTATGAAAAGAAAAAAAATTTGTTAGCCCGTCATGTTTTGGGCCCTTTTTTTTAAAAAAATCTAATTTTAGAACAATTTAATTTGTCCTGAGAACAATTTTCTTGTGTTGCCCAGTGTTTATGGGTTTTTTGGGGTATAACAACAATGGTAATTTGCCCTTGGTTTTTGGGCTTTTTAATTGAATTTGCAATATACTTACTTGTTCGTCAAATGCCTGTGTTGTTTTACATTCGTCCATACCTTGTACTTAGCATAAATTTCTTGGCTGTGACCTCTCCATTTGTCAATGATTTGCTACTTACTCACAATCCTTCAGAGGGGCTTGGATACAGCCTGAGTTTTGTTTTATTTGTTGCAAGGTTCTTGTCCCTTTTCTTTTTCTCTTTTCTTTTTTTTGTGTGGATTCGTCGGTAACCTGAATCCGTCAAGCGGGATCCTGTCACTTGCACTTGCTAAAGGATTGTGCCTGCATCAGTGGCTTGCACCCGTCGAGGCGGGGTCTTGTTACTTGACTTATACCCATTCAAGGGATGTTTGTTGCGTTTATGGCTTCATCAGTGACTTACATCCGTCAAAGCAGAATCTTATCACTTAGCAATTTTTTGGTGACTTATATCCATTTAAGGAATCTTGTCACTTAGGCTTCGTCAGTGATTTACATCCGTCTTGGCGAAATCTTATCACTTAGCTTTTATATGCCTTACACCCGTTGGAGGGATTGTTAGTAACTTACATCCGTCAAAGCAGAATCTTATTACTTAGCTATTATATGCCGTACGGCTAACTGAACCTGCTTACAAAAAGATACTAGATGAATAATTCTCTCATTAATTTCAGGAATGAATATATTTGTTTGTTACATCTATTGGTGATACTTCTTTAAATGCTCAATGTTCCATGGTCTAGAAAGTCTCTATCCGTCCATTGTTTCCAAGTGGTAACTGCCTTGTCTTGAGTAGTGAATGACTCGGTAAGGTCCTTCCCATGTGGGACCCAGCTTTCCTTGGGCTGGGTCCTTAATTGCCTTGGTGATCTTGCACAGGACGAGGTCACCTATGTCCAGTCGTCTGAGTTTAACTCTCTTGTTGTAGTATTCAGCTATCTTCAGCTGGTACTTCATCATCTTGTTGGAGGCTTGATCTCTTACTTCATCCAAACAGTCCAGGTTGAGTCGTAGTTCATCGTCATTGCATTCTTCATTGAACGTCTCTCGCCTGATGCTCGTTACTCCTACCTCGACCGGGATTACAGCTTCGTGCCATAGGTAAGCCTGAAGGGGGTTTCTCCTGTTGGGGTTCTCGCCGTGGTTCTGTAAGCCCACAAGACATTTGGTAATTCTTCTGGCCAGGCACCCTTCACATCGTCCAGCTTGGCCTTGTTAATCTTAAGCAGCATCCAATTCGTTACCTCCATCTGTCCGTTTGCCTGGGGGTGCCCTGGGGACGAGAACCGGTTCTTAATTCCAAGATTTGAACAGAAGTCTCTGAAGCCTTGGTTGTCGAACTACCTCCCATTATCTGATATAATCGTCAAGGGAATCCCGAACCTACAGATTATGTTCTTCCACACAAAGCCCTGAATTCTTGCCTCGGTGATCGTTGCAAGAGCTTCTGCTTCAACCCACTTCGTGAAGTAATCAATAGCAACTAGTAGGAATTTTACTTGACCTTTACCTGGGGGTAGTGGGCCGACGATGTCGATTCCCCATTGTGCAAATGGCCACGGGGAGGATATCGTCGTCAGTCTCTCTGCTGGAAGCCGTTGTACATTCCAATATCGTTGGCACTTGTCGCACTTCTTGACGATTTCAACAGCGTCCACCTGCATAGTTGGCCAGAAATAACCTGTTCGTATTACCTTATTTACCAGGAATTTGGGGCCGACGTGGTCACATAAACTCCTCCATGGATTTCATCCAGTATCTATTTAGTTTCTTCCTCGTCGACACACTTCAAGTAAGACATGGAGAAGCCTCTCTTGTATAAGGCGTCATTGAGAATCGTGAATCTGGCCGCTCTCTTCTTGATCTTTTTGGCTTATTCTGTATTCTGAAGGAGGTGTCCGTCCTAGAGGAAAGACATTATAGGTGTCATCCAACTGTTTGCGCTCTGGATGGCAAATGTTGGGACCTCTTCAATGCTAGGGTGTTTCTGGACTTCCATCGCCAAGTCCGTGCTAATCTCCCATTTCTCTGACGATGCTAGTTTCGAGACTTCGTCTGCCCCCATATTCTGACTTCTTAGGATCTGTACAAACTCCACTGTATCGAACTCCTAAGTCAGATATTTTGTCAGCCTGAGGTATTTCTGCATTCTCTCTTCCTTGGCTTCGTACTCCCCTCTGATCTGCCCGATCACTAGTCTTGAATCATTTTGGATTAACAGGTTTTTAGCTCCAAGCGCTTTTCCAAGCCTCAATCCCGTCAGTATCCCCTCATATTCAGCTTTGTTGTTGGTAGCTAGAAATTTCAGTTGAACTCCATACTTAAGCATCTCTCCGTTAGGGGTGGTTATGACAACCCTTACTCCCCACCTCCTTTGGGCTGACGAACCATCAGTTTGTATCGTCCACCAATCAGCTTCGTTGGTAAAGCTGTCCTCGTCCGAGAGGGTGAATTCTGCGATGAAGTCCGCCAAAGTTTGCGCCTTGATTGCTGTTCTAGAGTGGTACTCAATGTCAAATTGACTAAGTTCAATTGCCCACTGTACCATTCTTCCGCCTGCCTCAGGTCTATTCATCGATTTCTTGATCGGTTGGTCTATCATCACAAGGATGGGATTCACCTGAAAGTATTGCCTTAGCTTGCGCGAGGCTACTATTCATGCAAACACGATCTTTTCAATTCGTGGATACCTGAACTCAACCCCTTGAAAGGCTTGACTGACGTAGTAAACTGGGAGCTACTTCGTGCCTTCTTCCCTAAACAAGGCTGCACTCACTGCTGAAGCTGACACTGCCAGGTATAAGTATAGGTCTTCTCATTCTTTGGACGGGCTTAAGAGAGGTGGACTACTCAGGTAACGCTTTAGCTCCTGGAACACTGCTTCACACTCGTCAGTCTAGGCGAAAACCTACTTCAAGGTCTTCAAAAAGGGTAGGCACCTGTCCATAGCTCTAGAGACGAACCTGTTTAAAGCTGCTATCCTTCCTATGAGCTTCTGGACTTTCTTGACGGTTCTGGGTGATGCCATGTTGATTATGGCTCGTACTTTCTCTGGGTTTGCTTATATTCCTCTTTGGGACACCATGAATCCCAAGAACTTCCCTAAGGCTACCCCAAAAACACACTTACCAGGATTCAACTTCATCTGGTATTTTTTTGAGGGTGGCAAACGTCTCCTTCAGGTCGTCCAGATATGTGAACTCTTCCTTACTCTTGACGAGCATATCATCCGCGTACACTTCCATGTTCCTGCCAATCTATTGGTTGAACATTTTGTTCACCAGCCTCTGATACGTGGCTCCGGCATTCTTTAATCCAAAAGGCATTACCTTGTAACAATAGAGTCCTTGACTCGTGATTAAGGCAATCTTCTCCTGGTCTTCCTTAGTCATCCTTATCGGTTATATCCCAAAAAGGCGTCCATGAACGTCAATAGCTTGTGCCCGGCTGTAGAGTCCACAAGCTGGTCTATTCTTGGTAAAGGGAAGCTGTCCTTCAGGCATACCTTGTTCAGGTCTGTGAAGTCTACATACATCCTCCATTTTCCATTTGTTTTCTTCACTAGGACGACGTTCGCGAGCCATTCAGGATAGTACACTTCCCGGATGAACCATGCTACCAATAGTTTGGTAACTTCACCTACAACTGCTTGATCTCGTTCTGGGGCGAAGGCTCTTCGTCTTTGGTGGACAGGTTTCTGCTCCGGGTCCACATTCAACTTATGTTGGATGAGTTCTGGAGTTATGCCCGGTATGTCCTCGTGGCTCAATGCGAAGACATCTAGATTTTCTTTAAGGAATTGGATAAGTCTTGTTCTCATCTCAGGGCTTAGCGTCGTCCCTATCTTTGTCGTCTTGTTTGCTTCTCCTTTAGCCAGTTCCACTGTTTCCAAGGCTTCCATTTTGTCTTCTTCCTTCTCTTCAATCATCCACGTGTGGTTCTCCTTTGCAGTCAAGACGACATGATAACATTCTCTAGCCAGAACTTGATCTCCTTTTACTTCGCCGACACCGTTATCTGTTAGGAATTTCACCTTCAAACAATAGGTGGACATGGCCGCTCTCCATTTGTTGAGTGTGGGCCTCCCAATAATGACATTGTAGGATGAAGGGCAGTCCACCACTAGGAAGTCTAACTGATGGGTCAACTGCACCGGGTAAGTCCCCACAGTCACTGAAAACGTCACTATGCCCCTGGGGTATACCCTGTCTCCGCTGAAGCTGACGAGGGGAGAGTTAAAGGGGCGTAGTCTACTTGGATCTAGCCTCAGCTGCTGGAAGGTAGGGAGGTAGATGATGTCTGCGGAGCTATCGTTGTCCACGAGGATCCTCTTGGTATTGAATCCCTCTATATTCAGCATTATAGCCAAAGGGTCATTGTGGGGCTGCTTCATTCCCCTGGCGTCCCCTTCATTGAAGGACATGTCCCGGTATGTTCGTTGCTGTTTAGACGGAGGTATCGTGTGGACACTATTTACCTGTCTCTGGTATGCTTTCTTGAGTGATTTAAACGATCCTCTTGAGAAGGGCCCTCCTGCAATCATCTTTATCTCCCCAATCACATCTTGTGGAGGCTGGGACGAGCGGTCGTCATCCCAAGAAGAGGACCCATGCTGGCTCTTATTATCGTCCCTGAATTTACTATATTCCCCCTTCTTCACATATTTCTGTAATTTCCCTTTCCGTATCAACTCCTCTATCTACTCCTTTAGGTCTCTACAATCTTCTGTGTTGTGACCGTGATCTTTGTGGAATCGACAGTACTTGTTCTTGTCATGGACATTAGGGGATGAGTGCAATGGTCTTGGCCATTTGAGATAATGCTCGTCCTTGATTTGCGTTAAAATTTTGTCAACAGGCATAACCAAAGGAGTAAATCTTACCGTCTAAGGACCTTTATCATCTTTCCTCCTGTTCCCGTCATTATTTTGATGAACTGGGTGCTCTCTCTTTTGACCACTACGATCGTCTTCTTTCTTTGCCTTGTCTCTTGGTTTCTCTACATCCTTTATGGCTGCTAAAGCATCTTCAGCATTCATGTACTTCTGTGCCTTCAGAAGCATTTTTGCCATCGTCTTTGGTGGATTCTTTGCGAGGGAGGCCACGAGATCTCTGGATCTCAATCCCGCTTTGAAGGTCGTCAGCTGCACCTTGTCATCAGCTTTGTCCACCTCCAGAGTCTCTCGAGTAAAGCGTTTTACATACGATCTCAGAGTTTCCTTCTCTCCCTGTCTAATGGTGAGTAAGTGGTCTGCCGGCCTCTTTGGATGTTGCCCCCCTATGAAGTGACGCGAGAAGGCAATTCTCAACTGCTCGAAGTTGTCCACGGACGAAGTCGGCAACTTTGTGAACCATTCCCTTGCAGCTCCTTTGAGAGTGGTGGGAAAGGAACGACACAGTATCTCGTCGAGTGGCTGTTGAAGACCTAGAGTCGTCTTAAAGGTATTAAGGTGATCCTGAGGGTCTCTAAGTCCGTCGAATGGCTCGAGTTGAGGTAAGCGAAACTTCGACGGTACAAGACATTCAAGCATCACCGAGGTGAAAGGCGAATCTGTGGCCCTTACCATTCTGTCCATGCTTCGATCCGTCTTCTCCTTAATGGCGTTCCTCAGTTCGTCCATCTCCTTCCTCATTTCTCGAAGGATCTGAATTCTGCTCGTCCGGAGTAGTTGGCCTCTAATGGATGCTTCTCCTATGGCTATCCCCTTCTCCCTCCAGGTTGTCTTTGGACCGATTCTCTTCCTGTTAAGCCTATTGGACTTGTTGAAGCCGTAGCTTTATCTCCTGATTT